>NC_072739.1:85248930-85384061 GCF_026930045.1 Uloborus diversus | reverse complement strand
GGAGGGAGGGGGTTTATCCGTGGCAATTTGCAAAACGTCAAACGTGTCAGTACGAATACATTCCGGTCAGCGAGCGCAGTATAGTCATTCTATAGGGAACGAAACATAGCACTGGAATTGCGAAGTTCGAAAAAAGATATTTTTAATAGGAGTCGTAAAACAAATTACAGGTTTGAAACTTCCCTCTAACGGACAAGTTCTGTCTGTTTTGTTTTATAACATTCGAGAAGTAAATTTAACCATCAGTGAAAGTGCTAATCTCGCTATTCGGGAATGCGTCATCTTTCGGGAAAAGGCACGCATTACCACCAAATCGTTGCCAAAATGTGTGAATAAGCTTAAAAACCTGTCTCAAATTTGGAGAGACTTACAAAAAAAAATGCAAAAAAAAAAAAACTGCAAGAAGTATTCAGGCAGCGCCAAAAAGAATTTGAGAGTAATTTAAACAATTTATTCAATATTGCACATGCTGATGAACTTCGGTTAATCAAAATAGAGGAAGATGGGATTTTCTTGCAGCTCCAAAGAGAGGCCGGTCGACATGGTCACTTTAGGTAAGGTGGATAAAAAACTGGCCGACAAAGAGGAAAGGGCTCGACTTTGAGCTGTCAAAGAAGAAAACACAGGCACATGAAATACGATTCCGCTTCAACATCCTCGGAATTGTATGAACCTGTACAAGAAAACTCCTCTTCGAGCTCTAGTGAAAATATTAATTGAGAAGATTTCCCTGAAACATAAAGCAGTACCTGGAACACGTTTATCAGAACCTGAAACAAGTATATCAGAACCTGAAACAAGTATATCAGAACCTGGAACAAGTAAATATGTAATGAGGAGCGATTTTATTACACTCCGAAATCAGTTGCTGCATTGGGCAGGTGTCCAAGTATACGAGATTATGTGTTTACCCATATAGCACACTTCGTCTGAGCGATGTTCCAGCGACGTCGCAATGTCCCATTCACGTCACATCACACTGCGCTATTAACAGTACGTCGCTGCGATGTTACAAGCAAACGTAGCTGCAACATCTTGATGCGACATGCTTGAGACGTTTCCCCCTCTCTCGGAACTAGTACACGCATGCGCAAAATGAAAACATTGCTAGCGAGTGCTGATTAACTGTGACTGTAAATTTTTTAACTGATTGATTCCAATGTGTTTGTTTTTCTGTGGTTTTCCGCTATGATTACTGATTAAACGAGAAAGTTCGTAAACTAATTGTACTATTCTCTTATTGAGTGCAAAAAAATTTTTTGAATAATACTTAAAAAATCCGAATTTATAGCTTTGTTATGGAAGGATATTATTTTTTTCTATGCCTTGTGTTTTAATGTTGTCACACGTGTGCTGGTTTATTTTAAACTTAAGCGGTTAAGCTTCTCTTCAAACATTTGATTTTAAAATTTTGAGTTTTAGTAGGTGATGGATCGTCTTCGATCCATAAAAAAGTTAGCTAATAGAATTATGTGTGAATAGAATGAGTTATGTTAAATTTTATATTCATTACTTTATTTGCATAACTAGTGATGTAAAATACCCGGGTATTTATTTTTAGGGGTAAATACCCAGGGTATATACCCGGGTAAATACCCAAAATGGGTAAATACCCGGGTTTTTATTTCAAAAATTTATATTCAACTAAAATACTTTTCTGTATGTATTCCATTATGTATATATACAACCAATCATATACAAAACAATAAATTTTTGCCCAAAAATTGTATTTTGATCACATATTTAAAGAATTATTGTGTGAAACAGCTTAGCAATCTAATATGATATTCACATTAAATGTGTTGGATATGCCTAATCAACGTTGATAACCAAATTTCAGATATAAAAAGCCATTCTACAAAAAGAAAAAAAGTTTAACTGGTAACAAAAAGAAAAAGCAAAAATCAATTTTTTAAGGTCCTAGTCTTTTATAACCCAGTAATATATCCCTGCATGACATCAAAATGTAACGAAATGTCGCTCAATTTATTATTACTATTTATTTACCTATATCTTATGCAGAAATTTCCTCCAAACTTAGTTCAATTGTTCAGGTGTATTCTGTATCATGCACATATATATATATATATATATATATATATATATATATATATATATATATATATATATATATATATATATATACACACACACATAATATACATAAACATTTAAAATTCATTTAAAATTTCTAATCTTTTATTTTAGGGTTTATGTTTAAAAAAGAAAAAATTGTCACCTTTTAATACTACCTAAAATTTTTTTGCAAAATGCGCAATTACTAGGGGATTTACCCTGCCTTCGGATAAATACCCAAAAAAAATATTTACCTTCCCACCCTACAGGGGAACAAATGCAAATGAGCAAGGCAACAGAAAAAAAATTTGCTTTTTTTTTGCTTATTAATGTGAAAACTGTTTCTATATTTTCCATGTTATCACTTAAATATCAATAAAAAAAATAACACCATAGTGTCTTAATAACTTCTCAGTTTATTCTTCCAAACATCCCTCATGCTTCCTTTTTTTTCATTTTGGATATGACTAACCTAGATTGTAATTTTGAAATCCTGAAGTTCATAATGAATTGCTTACACTTCTCCAATTATGACATTGAAAAGAAAGATTCCTTGGTTCACGATATGTTTCTTTCATGATTTCATCAAGTCTTTCAATAAAAAATATTATAAACTGTGTAATACATATGTATATATCAGTTTTACCAATTATTTCATATTCAGATTTTAAAAAAAAATCTCATTCACTTTTTTGCATTTTTTATAAAATACCCAGTTTTTGGGTATTTACCCAGGCCTTGGGTAAATACCCGGGTAAATACCCAAAAAATATTTACCTACCCGCTGGGTATTTACCCGATCCACATCACTATGCATAACGTATGATGAAAATAATTACTCTCCAATGTGTATTTGCTTATTCTTCAGTATTTCAGCACACATTAAATATTAACTTTTCTGCGCAATACAATTCAATTCAGAAATGGATAGCGAAAGAGGGTAGTAGTGTATTTTCTTACTCTCTCTGCCGTTGTATCTTTTTCTGTCTTCTTAAGCAGTCCCATTCCTTTTGTCAGCAGTTAACTAATTATAGTTGGTACAATAAACTTAGAATGATAAGGCATTCATTATAAATCATGAATGCAGACTAAGTAAGTATGAATAGTATTGATGTATATCTCTGTATTGTGCTGTGATTCCATCTATTGCTAGATCCTCTACCAAGTCATGCTGACTTGCAGATATTAAATTTAAAATAAACCCTAATATCTTTAAAATTCTCTTATTTTCATGTATCTCTGTTTAAAAAAAGCTTATATGATTGTGTCAAATATAGTTTTAAAAAATCTTCAAGTTACTCGAGATAATTTCAGTGTAATGACTGACATATAAGATGTGTGAAGTCCTAATAATTGCACAAAATTGTACATAACTTTAAAAATAATCAGGCTCACGCAAGATTACGTAATCCAAAAAGTTATTTTCATTCAGAAAAATAAAGATTTAAACCATATTTTTAAAACATAGTTGAGGTTTCCCCAATTTGTCTATTGTGAACGGCATTAACTTTTCAAATTAAAGATTCAAAATAGTAAAATTATTGCTCAAAATAGGTAGCTTTGAATTAATTTCTTGTTTAATATTTACTGTACTTAATAAACATTTTGCTCATTTATAAGACTTATTTTATTCATAGTCTACCTTTCTTATTTGTTGTGATTTTAAATAAAATATGCATATACTTTCAAGATTTTGAAACAATGCACAGAAAAATGCTCTACTACACACAGGGTAGGCTTTCTGCTGGCAGAAACCAGTTTTTGCCATGCCATTGGCAGATTTTAATGATTCTTAAGATTTTAATGATTTTTGTACACAATAACTATTCAAAAGTTAAGATAAAAAAGGGGAAACTGGGTGCTTTTTCTAACTGGGGCTCTCGGGAGATGCAATTGAACAGACTGGCGCTGGTAGTAGTCAGCTTTATGGCGCCATGGTTTCGTTATGTTATTTAATTTTTAGACATGAAAAAGATTTGCCCATATTCAAGGTCATATTGCCAACTGTCAATAATGCAATAGTGATACTCCAGATAAAATAAATTAGCCATATAAAGTAGAGAATTTTCGGAAGCACTGAAATACAGTAAAGAATTTAAAAACTTTCCTGAGCAAAGGGGACACTGAAAAACTTGCTAAGGTAAATGATTTAAATATTTATGTTGAGAAACAGGCTTGTAATGCAAAAAGGAGATGTCAAACTGTTTTAACTGATTACTTTAATTGATTAAATGCTTTTTAAGACAAGTGTGTGCTGTCAGTATACCTTTATTAAGAAAAAACAGATTAATTACTCTTGACGTAAAATGTAGTAAACCTTTCGCAATCATTTCGATTGTGTTCCACAAAGGAAACAACAGCCCATTTTGAAAAAAATAAATTAAGTAGTTCCTCCTAATAGCGGACACCTCCCAATAACGGACAAAACTTCTTGTCCCTTGACTGTCCGCTATTCGGAGGTTTCACTGTACTATGTATCAATAAAGCCATGTTTGTCAGCAAGAATATTTTTTACCTTTGGTTGTCCCTCTCTATAGCCTTTTAGCGGTTTGGCCGCGATTTTTGATATCCACTACACTTGTGCCTCTTAACTCCTTATATAATCGGGAGTTTACTGTACAGTTGAACTTAGTTAATGTGAAATGCCAGAAACTCCACAATTTGTTCGATTAGCTGTTATTTATAACAGTTGCATAAATAAATGAAATAGTGAAAAAAACAAATGAGTGTTGTCTTAAAAAAATGAATTACTACTATTCATTATTACGGTATGAACGTATCTGTTAGTTATTAAGATTTTCCATTTTTTGAAAAGAAGGATGCTAAACAGTGGAGGAACAAGTGATAATCCGCATTGACACATAGAAAGTTCCGAGAAATGTCCACATACAACAGGTATAAGGGCTTAATGCTCCATACAAAAATATTTAACGTATGGTTGACTTTTTAGTCGTACAAAATGATGTATAATTTCGACAAAAAAATGGCGCTCATCACCAAAAGTTTTCAGAGGAGGGGTCAAAAATTTTTGTTTGTTTTAGCCTAAACTTTCATTTGAATGCACCTATTGTGCATAAGATTTTCAATTTAATTATGTACAGTGATGGTCCTATCATTTTTTCTGAGAGTATACTCCCAGTAATCAATTATGCACAATATGTGTATGCGATCATATGCATAATATGAAAATTTTTGAAGCTTGAGGGTATAGGATATATGTTGTACTATATGGAGTATACCCTAGGGGGGCACCACTGATTATATATAGTGGACCCTATCTGAACACTCGCTGAAGTGAGCACTGGCCTGAAACATAAATTTTTGGGAGGGCGGAACACTAGATAGTCTCAGAATACATGTGCATTATCCAATTTTCTCCTATAAAGAACACGTCCATAATCCAAACATTTTTGCTTGGTTCCATGATTGTTTCAAACCAACTTAACTAAGAAAATATTCGTTTTAACCGAGATTTTGTATCAACCGTGAATATTGGGAATTTAACAATATTTTTGCATTAATATTTTATTATTGGGTCTAAATGCTACTAAAATATATATATCGTCACCTCAGAGCAACAGTAGGATATCTCAGTATTATTCCTGGGATTAGATTTCTTACTGTTACTCTGAGGCGACAATATTCTCTTGCTATATTATTTTCTGGGACATTCCAAGGTATTTTTGACATTATGTAGAGTCTGTAACATGACCTTTTTTTGCCATAACTTTTTAATTTTCAGTTTGATTTGCAAATTATTTTAATTTGAGCTGGTGTGTTGGTAGGAAAATATCAAAATAAAATAATATGCTAATCAAACAGAAAATAAAAAAGTTATGGCAAAAAAGGTCACGTTACGGACTCTACATAAATGTCAAAAATACCGTGGAATGCTCCTTCTACTTTTTAAATTGAACAATCACTATTCGAATTCAACAACCAGGGGCATGCACAAAAATTTTGGGGCCCCATCACAAATGTCTTTCCCGTTACCCTTTATGTTGTTTATCCCTATTTTCATCCCTAGTTTAAAAAATATTTTGTCAACAGGTGTCCTCCCCCCCTTTGCACGCCCCTGGCAATAACTAATCTGAGTTTTTTTTTTCTTTTGTACTTCTTAAGTTAGTGTGTACTAACTTGTACAAATTGTTTGTGTTATGTGGGAATTTAAATATTTTGTTTGAATGGTTAGCTATACAATTTTAGCAAACATTTAGAATTATTGTGAATGTTACTTGATGAAAAATACAAAATTTTTGTTTTTTCCCAATAAATAAGAAAAGATTTCAGAAATTTTTAGCTGCGAGCTGTCACATTTCCTCAGCAATATCACAAGCCCAATGAATGTGCATGTAACTGAAGTTGGACAATTCCACGTGTCCAGAACATCTCTGGGCTGTCGCATTGGGATGAAAACATCACACTGCGACAAACCATACATGTTGCATTGCGACGTAGCTGAAGTTGGACAATTCCACATCTCCAGAACGTCTCTGGGCTGTCGCATTGCGACAACCCATGCATGTCGCATTGTGACGTAACTGAAGTTGGACAATTCCACGTCTCCAGAATGTCTCTGGGCTGTCACATTGCGACAACCCATACATGTCGCATTGCGACGTAACTGAAGTTGGACAATTCCACGTCTCCAGAACGTCTCTGGGCTGTCACATTGCAACAACCCATGCATGTCGCATTGTGACGTAACTGAAGTTGGACAATTCCACGTCTCCAGAACGTCTCTGGGCTGTCGCAATGCGACGACAACATCACATTGCGACGAACCATACACGTCGCATTGCGACGTAACTGAAGTCGGACAATTCCACGTTGCCAGAACATCTCTGGGACGTTTCTGGAATGTGCCGTGATGTGCCCGAGACGTTACAGACGTCGCAGTGCGACGTATTTGCTACGTTGCCGAGATGTGACTGTGCTATGTGGGTATTCTTGAAGCTACTATTGACGCACTTGGGTGTTGATGAATTTCCCTACGTATCTTCAATTCAAAGAATTCGAACCGAAAAGCGGAAGGAGCACGAGGAAAGAATAAAAATTGGTTTTCAGTACGAGGTACCATATGTAGTGAATTTACCTTGGGATATGAAAGTGTTGCCTGCTTTGAGTGCTCAAAAATCAAAAGAATATCTCTTATCTATAGTTATTTCATAAGGATGTGACAAACAACTCATTGCTGAGTCTAAACTGGATAATTCTACAAGAAAAGAACAAAAACAGGCTGTTTTAAAGGCCTGGAATCTCGAATCTGATTGGAATCTCGAAGACAAAGTTCAAAACACTTTGTTGTAATACTACAGCTTCCAAAACAGGTCCTTTAAGTGGTTCTTGCGCTATTCTTGAGCCAATATTTGATAGAGAAATGCTTTCCTTTGCTTGCCGCCAGCATATACATTAACTGATCTATCCCACTAAAATACAGTGTTATGGGGGGAGCTGCGGAGTTGTTCTGAACTGTTCCCTAACTTGGAAAATTTACTTGACTTTTACCGTGCTGAACTCACTAATATTACGGTCAGGGATGACTATCAAGAGTTGATAGAACTGCCTATCATATTTTTAGGTGGAGGTACAGAAATGAATTTAAAATAATACCACCGGGATCCATGCACCAAGCTCGATGGACGGTTTGAGCGATTTACTCCCTAAAGCTATTACTATTTAGTTCACAACTAAAATCAGATACGAAGGAAAATGAAACATTGTTTGATGTCTGCTTGTTTGTAATAACAATATACGTAAAACCATGGCTTCAACGCATTTTGGCAGTCAAAGCACCCGACAAAGATTTGTGCCTTTTGAAAAAGTGTACGAAAATGTGGACCCAACTATCTCAAAAGCTGCTCTACAAAAATTCATCCAGCTTTTATGGTATGGTCAATAGTATTTCATTCTTTGATGTGAAAAAGACTGTCTCAATGTTTACAGCAGTAAACGATGCAGCTGAAAAAGCGGTAAAAATGATGCAGGACTTTCATGGTTTGCTTACAGCTGATGATGAACAAAAACAATTTGTGTTACGTTGCGTTCAAGAGCACCAGAATCTCTATCCTGACTGCAAAGAGGAAACATTGAAGTAAAAATATGTGCAGTAATGTTTCTTGTAGTCTAATATTGTCGTAAATATCTGCTTTAAATAAATTGTTGTCACGTGTAGTAAGGAATTATACAGTTAGCAATATTTCCACTGTAGTCGCTGTACAGGATTTCAGGTCCAACTTTGACCTCAAGTCGGCACGGGTTCCCGTTATTTTATTGCAATAAAACTTTTTTCTCATATTTCTGAGGTGAAAAGGAAAAAATTTGGAGGGTATGCGTATTCGATTTCACAAATTTTTTTTCGCCATTATATCTTGGGACACCCTAATACCCATACGATTAAAAACACTTGTAAACACCACCTCAAACTGTTGAAAACCATTTCTTACCTATACATTTCTGTTTCATAAATAAAAAATTGAATTTTAAAAAACAAACGTTTTATTTTTACATAAAAAACTGCTACGATGCACAAAATCAATGATCAATGGGAAAGGAAGACGTAAAATAAACCACTAGGGTACGTACATTATGTAGTAAGAAAAGCGAATGCACTAGAGTTGTTGAAGCTTTTTCTTTTTCCTTTTATCTTCACAAACTTTAAATGAAACAGCGCTCTTAGGTGTCATATTTCATTAACTTTCCCATATAGAATGAAAAAATAAGTGGAAAAAGAGGAGTAGTTATTTGTATAAGCGATGTTTAGACTAGTACGGTGTGGGAATTTCAGCTCTCAGGGATGCCAAAGGGATAAAGGTCCATCCACGAAAAAACCGCGATTCCCTTCGGAAAATTTTTGTGTTGGGGGCAGGGGCGGCAAATAGGGGGGGCCAAGAGGGGGCGGTCGCACCCCCAAAGTTTTTGAGAGGAATGATAAAAAGTGAGCTAACTCAACTTACGTAAATCGCCAATCAAAGTTGAAGAAAAACTATCTTGTTGGTTTTCCGTAATGGTTGATGACACATTTCCAAATAAGAGCAAGTATTCTCCGTTTTTTAAATTATTAAAAATTCATCAAGCCTTTACCGGCCTTTTCAGAACAGAAAAAAAAAAAGATGAAGAATTGTGATTAATTTTAACGAAAGACGTAATTTCCTCTTATAGGCTAAATATCTCGTTCTTGTGTGCTCAGAGTAACGACGGTTATGAGAGGCCCTTGCAATGGTGTTGTGCATGATTTTCACAAGATCACCTTGGTATTTTTCATTCATTGTAACGCTCATACTTTAAGTGTGTCAAATGAGTGTTCATCACTTTCTTCTGCTAGAAACACATTTCAGCTGCACAGTGCAAAGTATGCTTTCATAGATACACTTTAAAAATACATACTAATTTAAAAAAAAATATTTTACATCAACAAATATCTTTTCTGGGTGCTCTTTAACTATGTCGTCTCCCCATTCCCCATATCATGATTACTTGCTGTTAGCCAATATGTGTTTTGTTTCCATACTGAGGTAATTCGTATTTAAGAAACTCGACCCCCCAAATGAAATGCTGAAATGCCGCCCCTGGTTGCGGGTGAAGAATTCGCGTTAGGAATAAAATTCTTTACCGGGGGAAAAAATCGCGCTATAGCCATTTCGCGTAAGTCGGATCGCGTTGTAGCGGGATTCGACTGTATTGAGTTGGGACCAGCTTTACCTGAAAAGAAAAAAAAAATCCCCTGAAAAACAGAACTGATACGCCGCTCCGGCATCAATTCGCCCTGTACTACTCATCGGTTAACCATATCAATGAAATTTTACGTTAAAGATAGAAAAACCTCTCTTTTAACAGCAGAAATAACACGTCAACTAATGTAAACAAAGGATCGCCCGATTATACTACAGCGCACTCTTACAGGCAAGTCGGCGCCTTTGATCTTTTGAGAAATGACTGAGCCTGATAAGACGCGCATCGAGTGAAGCCTTTGTTGTGGATGCTGCTCTTCCCTTTGCGTGCGCGTGGTACCCATGGTGGTACCTCGCCCAAGGCCGTATCCAGAAATTTTTTTCGGGAGGGGTCCGGATTAGCACATTGCCTTAACACACACCCACACACATATAGTATATATAGACACACCAAACGCATAAAAATGTTAACATAGAAGACTTTTTGTCTCGATTTTTAATGATTCCACTGTTTGAACTGTTGTTATTTTAATTTCTTATTATTTTTTTATTCACCTTGTAGTGGTAAGGATAACAGGAGAGTGTCCCTTTAAGTCAGTTGTAGAACATCCATAATTTCAGGGGGTTCGGAGGTTTTTCCCCCGAGAAATTTTTGAAAAAAAAAATCTGTATTTTGAGGCTTTATATTAGGTAATTGAGACTACAAAAATATGAAGAAAAAAAAAGAGGCAAACAAATTCTTTTTGATCACTTCCCCTACCCCCATTTTTTTTTTTTTTTTTTTTTTTTTTCATTAAATGCCCTACAGTATGAAACTTGTACAAAAGAGTTTAAAAGAAATGGTGTAGACATTCAGAAAATAAGAACGGAAGAGTAATATTCTGGCCATTTGGACAATTCATACTTTATTTTCTTGATAAGATACAAAATTGAAGAACTTTTCAAGGAATTTCAAAAACTTAAATAATTTTCAAAGACTCTCTAACAGTTGAAATTATCTGAAGCTCTTTATTTTCATTTTCAGAAGTTGATTGCACAGTCTTACAAAATGATTATAACTTTGTAAGACACACCCGTTTTAAGTTAAAAATAAATGCAAGGAAATGTTTTTCGAAACGACTTTTTTCAATCACAAGTAGTGCAGAAAATGAAAGAGAGTAGAGTAAGTGTTATTTTTTTCTTATACATAAGGTATTAACAGTATGCAGTAGAAGTTAGAAAAAAAAAAACAAGCAATAACAAAAGAACTTCCATGATACTGAACTCGGCATTAAATAAATGCAAGACAAGAAACATATCAGTCACAAAAATGATCTTGAAAATTATGCTACAAAAACGCGAGAATCGTGATTTTTGCATTTTTTACTCAGGATGTATCAAGGAGCTGAATTTGGCACATCTTGGTAACAAGATACTCGCCTAATCGGAAACTAGGGGCCCAGCCTTTGGGGAGTCCCCGGCTCGAAATCAGTACAGTGTGTTTTATAAGAGTTTTAGGGGGAGGAGGGCAGGTTCGTGCACAGAGGGGAGAAGGGACACCTGTTGGCCCAGGCCCGAGCTTAAATGGGGCCCAATATTTTTAAACCTAGGGTTGAAAATATGGGTAAACATTATGGAGGGGCCCAAAAAAAAGCAGTTGTGGCAGAACCAAAATTTCTGTGCACGCCTCTGGAGGAGGAAGTGCACAGAAGTCAGTTTGGTAGACTTGAAAAGTCTACCGAACTGACAAAGGGCCTGCCTTATTGACCCTGGACTGCCCTGAATTGAATTGGGAAAAGGAGCAGGAAGTCCTAATTAAAGGTCTAAATTTCAAGTGTGCCTTGCAGCTAATGAGAACTAGAACTGCTTTTTCTGTATTTCTTCAAAATATTATAAATTTTGAATAGTAGCAAAATTAAGAATTAAAAAAAAATTGTTATTTTCTTTTTCTGACAATAGGAATTTAAAAAAGGAAAAAAAAAAACCTTCTGTTTTACGGTACAAAACATTTTGGGTTTCGGGGAGGGCCCGGGCCCCTCAGCCCCCCCCCCCCCCCTCTGGATACGGCCTTAACCTCGCCTCGTGGTGTGTCTGTTTTCTGGCGGTAAAAAAAATATCCCGCGCCATGATGGCGCCGCCATCTGTTCGCGCGCGGAATATTCTTTGTTTTCGTTTTCAGCAAGCATAGCTCATTTCTCCGTTCTTCTCTACTCCTTATGGCTGGTAATGTTTAATATTGTATGGGCAAGTTGTTTATTATTTTCTGCTTTTTCTTCAATTTTATAATTAACTATGAAATGCTAGCGTTGTTTTATTTCAATACATTTATATGAAATATTTAAGGTTGCAAAACTAAAAATATTAAGAATTCTTGATCAGGCTTTATCAGAGGCGTAGGAACTTAGTGGAAGTAGGGGGAGCTGAGACACATTATGCCATAAGCAGAAAATAATTGGGGGGGGGGGGGGGACTTAATTTTTTTGACCATAAGAAATTAGTTTCTCTCTCCATCTCTCTCTCTTTCCCAGCAAAGTTTTCAATCATATTTAATAAATACATTGTATATGGAGATAATGAGGTGATAAAACTCCGGTTTTGAAAGGGGGTTGGTCAGTACTCAAAGATGAGCACGTATAAATAGAGGAGTTCCGGGGACCTTCCCCGGGGAAAATTTCAAAATTCTTGTTCTAAAAACGACTTTTTAAGCGATTTTTGGAATATTAAGGGGAGAAATGGTACGAATAAACTTCCCGGAAAATTTTTCGAAATTAATGTCTTAAAAACGGATTATATACTATATTTGTTAACGCTAGTGAAACTAATATGACTCGAAGGATTGTCCTCGATCGAATTTCAAATCGCTTTACATCTCCCTCCCAATATTTCGAATTTGAAGATCCAAAATCAAAACTGTAGACAATCTTCAATGATGTCAGGGGAAAAGGCTGTTCTAGGGCTCTACTCTGGTAATCTTTCAAAGTTGTTCTAGAAAGCGTTCTTCAATCGTGTTATCAGAAAAGGTTCAGAGGTTCCTTCTCTTTATTTTTTTCGAAATTATAATCTCTAAAAAGCGCGAATGCGGATGATATTTGTCAGCGTTAGGGGCAGGTCCCGAATAACAAAATGTGAAGCCCTAGGCCTGCAATAATTTCAGGGCTCCCTGAAGACTCTATTAGCCCTGTCGGAATTCATTTTCGTGGGCCAAAGAACTATGTAAATTATTAATCATATGCATTCACGAATCCCCTTCGGGTCACTCGAAATTGTGGCATGGTAAATTCGCTACTGGTAGAATTAATAAAAATTCTACTTTAAGGAAGTTCTTTTCTAAATAAAAAGTCATTATTTTTTTATTATTACTTTTAAAAATACATGGAATTTTTTCGTATAGTTGTAATGCTATGCATAATTTTTTCGGTGATTTGGAGCCCCTTAGGCCAGGTCAATTAGGCCCAGGTCTAATTGGCCGGTGAGGTAATCAAGCCCTGGTTAGGGGCCGAGTAATTTTTTGAAATTGAATTTCCAAAAACGGAATATTATTTAATTTCCCATGTTATTGGAGAACAAGGTATTCAGGGACTCTCTTTCGGAAATTTTCAGGGAACCGAGTCCTGAAAACAAAATTTGAGGCGCTCTGTAATGAGTTTGAATGAAAAGGAGGACTTCGGCAGAGTAGCATTTAGAAGAGTCTTATTTTCTGAGAACTAGAAAAAGGGAAAAGGATGAAACATTAAGGTGGAGAAACAGAACGTTAGAAATGTGTTAAAATGACGTGTTCGTTATATATTTTATTGTTCAGATAAATTTTAGTAAAAGTCTTTGAGAGAAACTAAAATATTGTAGGAGATTTTTTAATAAATGAAAAATAATAAATGAAAAGTTACAATTTTGACATGAAAATATATCTGTAAGTGACAAAAAAATCGTAAACTAGGAGAGCAAAAAATATGAAAAATTCTAACTTCGTGAAGTATTAGGTTCAAAATTTTTTATTTCAATAAACTCGCACCTTTCAAAACAGATTTTTACACAGTAACTGTTTTTATAACCATTGAAAGATTTTAAGAATATTATAATAATGAAAATTTCACCGATTTTGATTTATGTGAATTTTTGTTCCTTTAGTATTGTTTGAATGATATTTATCTTCGCAGTTTTATAACTTCATGAAAAAATCTATCCCTGACGGTTTAAAATGAAATAAAGTAACTAGCACATTTTTTTTTTAAATTTTTTACCGTGGGAGAGTTCTAAAAATTGCGTTTTTTATCACAGCAATAATTTGCGCCCCCAAAATTAATTTCTGAGTACGCCGCTGATTTATGTTGTTTCTTTTGATAATATTTCCCATAAAAAATAAATAAAAAATTCGTTGAATAATATCTATTTCGGACCTCTACGGGTTCTCTATCTGGCAACAGATTACTTTCGGTTTCGATAGATCATGGAACAATGACATTTTTACGATCTGATGGTACCTTTTGATCGAAACATAGAATTTAAACCCGAAATATATGTACGTTCATGATCCCTTGAGAATTAGTTTAGGACTGTTTATTGTTTTGTAACTACATAATTAGACTTTTGGGAAATCTTTAAAGAATTTTCTTTGCTCGGGACTTAACTTTTTATGAAGGAGTGAAAATGATCAAACAGAGAAATAAACGACGGAGTAAAAAATAAATAAATAAATTTGTTTGTAAATGGGGATCCCCCCTCCCCGAGTTCTTTTTATTTATTTATTTATTTATTTTTAATGTAGGTAATTGCAATGAATAAAGAACAATACCACTTGATCTTTTAGTTTAACTTTCACGTAAAATGTTGCTAGTTTATTTTAATCAACCAGTTTCAAAGGACTCCGCTGGAAATTCTTTACATTGTGCCTAAGAAGTCAGATATTTTAAAACGAGATAAGTTTCTGGAAAGTTGAAATCATTTGATTTGAACAAGTTGCTTACCTTAGTAACCTTTTTTATAGTTATGTCTGTATCACCTTCCATATTATTCATATTTAAATGCAAAACTGACTCACTATTCTTTTTGTGATCACGCGACAAAAAAACGGTATGCGAGGCAAAACTAATAAGAATGTGAACTAAACTGCGATGCCGCTCTCGAAACACGGGCTCAAGGTGGGGAGCAAACCCCTATCGATACTGGTACTGATTTTTGCAGGTCGCGGGGCAAAGCCCACTTTTCCGCAGCCGGTAGGATAGCTTGTCTAAAATTCTGTTAATCTTCTTCCGGGAATCAAGAGGTGGGTAAACAGTGAGAAAAATGGTGAAGATGGACTCAAGTGCACTGACCACTCCGTCTGTCCCTTGTTTTTGTTGCTTATTGGGTGGAAATTCTTAGAAAAGGCAGATCACATTTTTGAAATCAGGTTTGAGGTAAACAATGTATGACAGAAAGCTGCTGTGCGAGAATTTTTCCGGGGGAGCTGAGCCGGTCTGAAATATTCCAGGGGGAGCTCAAGCTCCCCCAGCTCCCCCGGCTCCGACGCCTATGGGCTTTATAATTTTTTGTAAAACTTAATTTTCAAGTTTTATCTTAATTTCCCCTGTAGTTTTAATAATTCACCTGCACTTAAAACAGCATCATTAAAATGAGTTAATTCAGTTCAACTGCTTGAAAAAAAATGTTTTTCACAGTACTCATAAAATTTATAAGATTTTTGGCTGATTTACATATTGCTATGTATGCATCAGGGATGTGGAGTCGGACTAATTTTGAGGTAAAAGGAGTCGAAGTCGTTAGAAAGCAGGCCGACCCGAATCAGGGCTTCTTTTTTTTTTTTTCTTTAATTTTCACTCTTGCAGTTTAAAAAAAAAAAAAAAAAGACTACCAATTGGTTCGATTACATATGTATAAAGGCCTACTAATAAGAAAATAGTTGTCATTGGCAACCAGCTGGCTTGATTGTTTATCGAACTTTCGGTAATTGCTACCTACGTCGTCCCTTAGTTATACCCACCAGATGGGTATCACCCCGGGCGGAGGGCCCCTTCTCAAAAAGGTATTTCGACTTGGCAATAAAGCTTTTGTTCTCAAGATACAGCCTTCAAAAATTGAAAGTACACAATTTGAAGAACATCTATTTGTTAAACATTAAAGAGCAGAAAATTAATCCTGTTCATTTTTCCCCCCATGAGAGGGATTTAAAAAAAAAAAAAATCAATAACGAGATTTTTAAAAATGCCGGAGTTTGAGTTGGAGATCAGCGCCGATCCTAGCAGGTGTGCAGAGTGTGCACCGCACAAGGGGCGGCATCATATAGTTATTTTAATCAAGCAAAATTCTTCAAGAATTTCTCACAAGTTGACATAAGTCGAATAAATATGCAGAATTTTAAATGTTCAATTATCAAAGCAGGTGTCAATTTTCCAACAGCATAGCATATTAAGAAAAATGGAATGTTAGAGCAATGACGGAAATCCCCCCCCCCCCCCCGAAGCATAAAAGGGTGCCTTCTTAAGGCCACTAATGCTCATCCTCAGCCTCCCAAGCTTTTATTGACCCTTAACAATGAAGACATTTTATGTGGGAAAAAAAAAACTGTGCTGATAGAAGACTCTCGCAAGTATTTCAAACAACAAATTCTGTGTTCAGCTGTCGTGGATGCACGGAGACTGGAGAGACATTGGAAAATTGCGAGTCCCCTGACAGTCAAACATATACAATCAACGAACTAAAATTTTTAATTTTCCCCCTTTACAGCAATTTTTTCTAATTAAAATTACGAATGAACTGCCCGGTTTCAGATCAGGTAGGAGGACAGGGCTCTTGCCCCGGGTTACAAATTTTAAGTGTGACTTCAAAACGAAGATACAAAAGGATGCCTTGACGAGACTAAAGAAGACTTCAAACTGCGTTTTTAGGACTTCAATTCCGGAATATTTCGCTGGTTGAACCACCGATTTTAAGGATGCAATTAAGTCTCTTATTCACCCTTTCTACCTTAATGTAATCAAACATAGCCTAAAAATGATGGCTCCAAAATCCGAAATGTCTTTTCCGGGAACAGCTCTTCCCAACGTCATCAAAAATTGCTCAACGGTATTTTTTTGAAATTTTTGCGGTAGAGGGCCCTGAAATTAATTCCCTAAGATTACTACCAAAGATGGTTGGAATTAGCGTCTCCCCCCCTCCATCCTACCTCCTCTCACTTAACGTAATCAAAAACGAACTAAAATTGCGTTTTTCAATCATCAGTTTTGAAGAACTTTGGGGGAAATACCGCGGATCCCCTTTTCTCCAACGTAATCACTGGCTCAAACTTTCGTTATTAGATGGTTCCGTGAAGCCACCAAACCCTTCCTGTCTAAACTAGCCTGAAATTGACTTCAGTTTTAAAAAACAGTTCTTGAGGGCACACTGAATCCCTAACCGCTATTTGTCCCATCGTTATCAAACAGTGCCTAAAACACGATTTTGGGACTTCCATTTCTAAAAAAATCCGGATGGCTTACGTAAATTTTCACGGCGCTAGGGCATCCGGCATCCCCCATCAATCGGAGACGTCTGTAGTTGTATTTTTCAGATATTAATATCGAAAAATATTCAGAAAGATCCGCTGAAGCTTCTCGGTTTTCTTAACGTCGCCAAAGATAGTACAAAATTGCGCTTTTTAGAGCCCTAAAACCCTTCCTTCACAAAAATAGCCTAAAATTGATTTTAATTCCGAAAAATATTTCTCTCAGTTCGGTATATTTTCCCGTTTCCCCTATCGTGTCCAAATCTAGCTAAAAATGTGTTTTTGAAACAATAGTGCCGATAAATTACCAGAGGAAAGATGCCAGATCCCCTACCGTCACCCAAAGACAGCGTAAATTTAAGTTTTCAACTACAATTTTGAAAACTTTCGATAGGAGACGACCGAATCTTTCTCCCTCCAGCAACGTCAACAAAGATAACCAAAAATTGCTTGTTTGAAACTTCCGTTTCAGAAAATTTTCTGGAAGAGCGCCGATCCTTTCAAAACTAAGGTCACAAAAAATACAGTAAAACCTGTAAAGTTGACTACCCTTGTAAGTTGACCACCTGTCTATGTTGACCGCTTTTGTCAGGAACGGAATTACCCCTATCTCATATAATGAAGGAAAACCTCTGTAACTTGACCACCTCTCTGTCTTGACCACTAATGTACGCCAAATTTGGTCTGGAGTATTGTAAAAATCCCTTTGTAAGTTGACCACTTGGTTTATTTTTTAAACTTTCTTCAGCATATTATTTTATTTTATTATTTATTTATTTATAATATATATTTTTTTTTGATAGCTTTCAAAGAATGTTTTTAATGCTTTGATGACATACTAGCATTTTACTAACTGAACAGCAGTATAAAGTTTATGCTGCTTTTTATTCTCCAAACTTGTTTTTCATTTGTTGTTCTATTTGAGATAGCTTTTTGTACTCTGTTCAATGAAAATAGCTGTCAGTAGAAAAGTTCAAAGTCTTTTCTTTCAGTTGCAATATGTTGTGGCAACACAGGAATTCTGCTAAAAAGAGCAGGCCCGGATCTATACATTTTGGGCCCCCTGCAACAAAATATGTAGGGCCTCTCCCTAGTGGCCAGCAGTGTCTATTTGAAAAGCGATAAGCCTTAGTGCTAGTTTTTTTTTCTCTATTTTTTCATCAATTTCTAGGGTCGTCAACCCCTTTAAGGACGCGGGCCCCTCGCACTGAGGGTACGCAGATCTGGGTCTGCTAATGAGTAATGCGTAAAGTTACATGTTTCTTTTGCAAGGGATCAAGAGATAGGACATTTCAATTTTGCCTTTATGAACTGGGAGAGTCGAGCCAGTTGCTCTTTGTGCTATAAATTTTACATAAAAAAGCTTCAAAAAGCAAGTTAGTGGAACTTGAGATAAATAAAAAGTATGAAATATTAAAAGTAATTGAAAATGGAGAAAGCGAGAGAAAATTAGCTGGCATATATGGGATTTCTAAAACTACAGTGTCTAATATAGTTAAAAACAAGGGAAAAATAACAAAAGTATTTGAATAGTATTTTTAATTATTGTTTCACTTTCAATAATGTTAAACAATGAAAGTGGATCTGAACAGAAAGAGTAAGGGTGAATTCCTCAAAAAATGAATACATGTTGCAAGAAATGATTTAAAAAAAAAAACATTACCGCCCTTTATAAGTTGACCGCCAAAGTACTGCACCGTGAGTGGTCAACTTACACAGGTTTCACTGTAGCTGCAATTTAACTTCAATTTTTAAAGAATTTTAGGAAAGAACTTCAACATTACTTTCCCCTCAAATCTCGAAAAATTTCCTAAAATTGCAATTTTTGACGTCAATATTGAAAATTTCTCCATGGACCTTGAATGTTCCCGACACTTTTGTCCTTGCAATCAAACACAACCTAAGATTAATTAGTTATTTTTCATACACCAATTTCGAATATTTTCTGGGGGCGATCCCCCCCCCCCCCCCCGTTTCTTCCTCCTCCGTCTTAACTCTGATGTCACCAAAGACAGACTATAAAATGCGTTATTATGACTAGTACATTTTTTTACCAATTACTTTCTTCAAAGATATAAATTGTACCAAAGGAGTTTTTTCTAACTTTCATTTCTAATTCATGGGCGTTATGGTCAAAACATGCAAATTGCTCTTCAGGGGCGGCACATCAGGTCTTTGCACACGGGCGGCCGACACCCTAGGATCGGCCCTGTTGGAGATTTCAAAATCCAGGAGTCTGAGTCAGCCACTTTCCTTCCGACTCCGCAGCCCTGGTATGCATGCTTAATACGTCAACTTGCGTGAAGTTTATTAAAAAAATATTTTTTGTCAACTGAAGGATGAGACTAAATAATGTGTTCTACTCAGTGGCGCACCCACGGAGGGGGCTAAGGGCTTTAAGCCCCTCCCAGAGATCAGAAGCAATTCAGAAATAGCCATAACCCTTTTGACCAGATCAAAGAAAAGGCCTAAAATTGCGCAGTTTTAGGCGGTCTCTGGTGATGCAACGGGGAAGGAAAATTCGGGGGCCTTCTGCGGAGGTTTTTAGAAATTTAAATCTTAAAAGCGCCATTGTATGCCATATTTGTTGACGTTAATTGTAATGAAAGGAATGCGACTCTGAAGTTGTGCCGGATCATTTTTTTTTTTAATAGAGCTAAATCGATCCCCCCTCCGCCGATTTATTCGAAATTGAAATTCTAAAAACGCAGACTAACTTCGATGATGTTACGGGAACGAAGGGTGATTCTGGAGCTCTTCCCAAAAACTATTTCGAAGTTAGTCCTAAAAATCAAAGTTTTAGAGAAATATTCAGTGATACTAGGTGGAGGGATTTAAACGCTCTCCACTTTAAGTATATTCGAACTCTTAGTTTTTCATTTTCAGATTTTATACGGGAGCAGTCGGGTCATCGTCCGAAATATTTTCGTAATGGGGTTGTTTCCATCAGTCAAAAGTCCTACTTTTAGTCACTGAAGTTGATAGAATAAGCAAAAAAAAAAAAAAAAAAACAGAGCCAGGAAAATCTTATTTTCAAAAATTTTAATTGATTATATTAATTGTTCGATATTTCAAATAAAGCGTGGTCTTTATAACGTCAAATGTTATGAACTTACACGCGCACTCCAACGGCGCTCTGAATATTGACGCTTGCTGTCTACCGCGTTTCCAGATTATAATTCAGAAGGAAATTTAATACTGCGCTCTACGCTTGCTATCAGCCATATCGTCGGCACTATATATGAGTAAAGAAGCGAAGTAAATATTGCGCTCTGCGCCAATGGCATCAGTTTTGGCATTTCATCACTTGAGATGTCATGTGCAGAAGTGTTAAAAAATGAAATTGAATCTGCGCACCAATGAAAATAAGTGTTAAAAACATTAAACTTTGTGAAATTATTTAGAAAATTGTTATATCCGAAGTTTTTAAGCATGCATGCTCTTTCAGAAAAAAAAAAAAAAAAAAAAGCTTTTAATATTTCGGAAAGGATTTCATTGAAGTCTTGAAGTCTTAAAAACACGACTGTGGAACATATTTGGTAACGTTAGGGGGTTCGGCTATTTTTCAAAATTGAAGTTTCATAAAAGCAATCTGAAACGATTTTCAATGCTTCGAGATGGCAAGTCGTTTGGCAATTGTGCTCTGGAAATTTTTCGACATTGAAGCCTTGAAAATGAGGTTTGAGGAGCTCTTTCATGGTTTTGGTGAGTGGAGGAGTCTTGCGAAATGTACCATTTTTGAGACTATTTTTAAACCGACTAGGAAAAAGGGGAAGAAAAGGGGTGGGGGAATGAAAGGAATACTAGGTGTTTTGATCGTAATTACCTGACAATAGTCAGCAACTCGTAATTATTTTTATTTTAAGGTTCTTTTCAAAAGCAAGTTTTTTCCCAACATTAGGCAATCTTTGGAAATGAGAGATCTTTGGAAAGGAGGAGAATCTCTCACCTTTCGAGAATCCTCCCCTGAAAGGTGAAACGCAATTTCAGGTTATCTTTGGAGACGTTTAGAGGTAAGGAGCGGTTAGGGATCTTCCTCCAAAATTTTTAAAAATATAAATCTTAAAGGTACAATTTCAGACTATTTTTAATAATAACCTCAGAGAAAAGATGTTGGTTCGATGACTCTCCTCCAGAAATGTTTTGAAGTTGATGTCCGAAAAACTTCCAAGCGTTTACATTAAAAGCGCATGAAAGTAGTTTTGCGTGCAAATGTAAGAAAAGAGCAAGAGAAGGGGAGGGAAATCTTGCCAATTTTAAAATTACATTATGTACAAAAAAAACACTGCTATTTCAACAAAATTCAAATATTTGTTCATCCAGAATCGCTGTACAAACAAACTGAAAAAGCAACTTGAAACTGTCAGAATCAGTTTCATAAAAATATTTTTAAATTGAAGTTTTCAACTTGAGATGTTATGTTAGTATACTTCAATGACTATCAATATAAATTACAATTTATGTAAATATCGCACATTTACTCGTATTTATATTATTTACACTAATTACACAGGTCATATATCATGCCCATTAAGTATAAAAATTTTTAATATTTGTCAGAGCTGTAACAGTCAAATACAATGGGGATAAATGTTCACTTTGACCTTGCCCCTATTTGTTTTTTTTTAATATCTGTTGCTAATATGTAGTTAAACTACCCTATTGTTTAATTTCTGAGAATCTTTAAAAATCGAAAATTGCCATGAACAAATTTACACTTTTCCTGGAATTCACCTTTAAACGGTTTTTCAAAATGAAAATACAGAAACTAAAGAAAGATTGTAAAACGAATTTATTACAGCAAACAACTTTAAAACGTTAAAATCTTAAGTACACATAAATACATTTGTATGAATTAAAAATTCAGTTTTAAAAACTAGTCTTCCTGCATTAAATGCAAATTTTCGTTGATGAAAACTTTTCAATTCATCATAAACTATCGGGACTAATAATTCTACTTCAGGATTTAGATATTGGAGAATATATCTTTTTTTTTTATTATTTAAAGTTTTCTATACTTTCTGCTTTCTTTCTCTTTTACCTTGGTTTTTTATTTCCTTTCCGTCATCTACCATCTTGTTGTGATCTTCAGGTGCAACCAGTTTTTGTTTCGTTTTCTTAGGGCCCTGTGGCTTGTTATTCCTAACTTTCTCTTTGGGGAAATCAAAAGAACCAGACACTCCAAGAGCAGATTTAGAATTTTGGGATCGAACTAAAGTACCGTCTTCAAGACATTTTAGAAGAATCTTTTTCACAGCAATCTTCAAACGATTGGAATCCAGAATCGCATAAGTAGCTGAAAAAATAAATAACTCGTAAAAATATCACTTGGTAACTCATTTCACGATTTCAAGACACATACTATAATCGATAACTGTAATGCATTACAAAATTAAGTAATAAAACAAAAATTAAATGAAAGCTTGTCTCCTGCAAGTTGATACTTTTGTTTTTGAGAGAGTTTATTCTTTTTAGAAATTAGTGAAAGGGAAAGTGTTGTTGGATGTTTAGTTATTTTTCCAGTATAAGGATTTCAAATCTAACCCAGCTCAACCAGGCATCAATAACACTTTTCCCCCTTCAATGAGCTCTAACCCCGTCCTCTCTCCTCATTTTCAAAGTTCGACTTTATCTTACCGCAGCCAAACATTCATAAAAATAACTAAAAATACAATATACTGCAATTTTTGTTAGATTACCAAATTTGCAGCAACGAAAATACATTCTTGTTTTCGAACTAAAAATTGTAGCGTAATTTCAAAGAGAAATGCATAAGCAAACGCATAAGCGGGTACGAGGCACCATTTAAGCACGGATACTAAAATAAGTATCTAAAATATTACCAGAAAACTAAAATCACTCTAAAAATATTACCAGATTCAACGCAATTATTTGTAAAGGGTTTGATGAATTCAATGCATTTCGATGGAAAAAGCATCAAAATACAAGGGAAAATGCAAAATTTCATTATGGTTTGAAAATCTAGGGTGATCGCCCAAACGACGGGCCTGACTGTAACAGAGTGAACAATATTTAGACTCCTATTGATTTCAAGCCGGGACACTTAATATTTCCGTTGTTCCAAAGTAAAATATTTTTCAACGCTTTATAAATTACTTATGCACAAAAAAGTGATGTACTTTGCTACACTATACAATGGAGAATAAAAAAAAAACTATTTGTAGTAATTATATACTAAAACTGATACAAATAATTCCAAAGAGTCAGACATTTGTACCATTTTTGCGAGAATAAGCCATATTTCTGAAATCAAGAATGTCTCAGACTTGTTCATAGGGGGGGGGGGGGGGCGTAAAAAAACTCAAAAACTGAAAGCAAAGAAAGCGAAGCAGAACTTCACCTTGAAACTTATTTTCACATTTTTCTTACGTAGGTAGCATAATTTTTAACTTGATAATCTGTGCAAATAATTTACAACTTGACATTGCTTTTCGAGCGCAATGTGCCAAACGTCCGTAACTATAGGTGACTTGGTAATCCTATGTTTTAATTCACAATTAGTATAGTCAGTTCATTTTACAAATACGGTTTGTCTAATTACCCAAGAATCTTAAAATAAGATGATATTTCTATACCTCAGAGCCAGAATGACGTAAGTCGAAAAATTGCGATTTTCCGTTTATTAGTGCATTGTATTCAGAAGCCTATTCAGCATCGAGCCATGTGAACGTAATTAGTACAAAAAAAAACCTTTTTAATTTTTTACCAGGGTTAAAAGAGCGCGCGTCCCATCTTTTGCATGCTCCAGAAGTTTTTTTTTTCTCTCCCAGTAAAAGTACAATAATAGGGCCGTTTCCATGGACACTTTCGACCCCGGAAAAACCTGCTTTCCACCGCATTCCGGTTATTTGCGGGCTACATGTGGATTTTTTTCTCCTCCTGCTCGCTTTTGGGAGGAAAGCGAAATTTTACCCAGAACGCATTACGCGAAACAAGTTCGTCTACTAGCCGCTAAGGATGCTGGGTAAAAAACCGCTTTCTGTGGCACAATGGGAAACTTTTCACATGGAAACGAGGAATTGTCCAATCGGTTTTTTGTGGAGCCAGAGCGAGGATTTACCGGGTCGAAAAGTGTGTTGTGGACGCGGCTAATGTGACTAATGTCCTTCTGACTCTGAAGTAAAGAATTGTTTCTTCATTGAACTGTTTATTAAATGATATATTATTAATTGAACACTATAATACTGTTCCTTCAAAAGTTCTCACTTTAAAGTTTTGCTTCTGTGACTATTAGCTAAAAAAAGCGATGATACTGTTACCAAAACTAGTAATTCTCATACTTGACAAGTGATAGAAGACTTACACAGTAATATTACATGACAGAAAATTTCATTTAGTACCTAAAATCCATTTAGTTATCGCTGGAAAAGAAGCTCCTTTGCCGCCACATCCTAAAAATAAATCGAAACTTTAGTAAACACTAAATTTTGATACATCTTAACTTATGTGATAAATACGCCGATTAGGGCAACTCTCAAAAAAAAATCGCTTTCGAACGACATGGGACGGTAAGGGGTGTAGGAAATCTTTCATCCCTTTAATAGGTAATTAAAGTGAAATTTTAGCTTAAAAAATTAATTACCAAAAAATTCAAAAATAATTACTAAGTAATTCGAAACTTAAAATAAAAAACCCCAGGTGTACACCTCCGGTGCTCGAAGTAATTTTGTACAAAATTTCAAGGCTGTAGGAGCTATGGGATGTCATGAACCAGCCCCCCCCCCCCCCCCCCCCCCGCCACAGACTTCCTTTCACAATTTCTTTGACCTAATTTTTTTTTTTTTTTTAATACTATTATACAGGGAAGATAAATATTATTTTCTTGGAATTTTCCCTTATTCTCGTGGCAACGCAAGAATAATCCATAAAAATGGGAAGATTAATTCCTTTTTAATTTGTCTCGATCAGTGGTGTTCGAACTATGGCTCGCGGATCATATGCGACTCGCGAAATTGATCCGCGTGGCCCGTTCTGTTCGAGATTGCGAACCTAAAACTATGCTCTCGAAACTAAATGACAAGTAAACTTCATTCGGTATTATGAATACTTGTTGCAAATTTAGAGCCAAATAGGCGGATATTGGTTTCTAAAAAAAAAAAAAAAATTAAGAAAGTACGTATTGTTACGCATCGTGTACGCATGTAGTAATGATAAAAATTATTGGTTTGTAATTTTCTTTCTTTTATCATATTTTCCCATGTTATCTAGAAAAAAATTAAATATTTTTAAACAGTGTTATTTATACATTTAATTTAAATTAAATATTTTTATACATGAGGCAGTGAGAAGCAAAAGGATGCAAGTGGACATTTTCAAGTTTTGAGTAAAACGCGTTTAAAGATTAGCTCTTAGGTAGGCTTTCATTAAACAGTTTTTATAAATCATGCTGCCCAAGATAGAGGAGAGGTGTTCACCTACCATGTGTACTGGTCATCTCCAAACTTTTAATTTTGCCACTTACATTAGGGTGGGCCGAAATAAGCTGAAAAAAATTTTTTTTTCGAAATCAATTTTTGGATAGCGCGCAAAAGTTGCGTAGTGTACTAGTTAGCACTCACAAAAAATTTCTTGGATATTAAAAAATATCTAGCCGACGCTATTTGACACTGAAAAACCGAAAAAAAAGAGAAAAATGAATTTTTGTAAAAATTTAAAAAAAAAAAAAAAATCCAAATATTTTGCTGGAATGCACCGAAAATATTATATAATGAACCAGTTCGAGCCCATAAAATGTTTCATTGATTTTAATGAGCATTTAACCGCTCCTTTTCAACATCAAAAATTGGAGAAAAATGAAAAAAATATTGAATTTCTTTAAAAACCAATGTGAAAATTATTTTTCAAAATTAAAATCATAGACTAATTAAATAGCACTATTAATCATAGTAATTATTATCACGCAATAGTATCATACATTTTCTAGAATTACATATATAGATAATAAAATTTTAAAAAGAAATCTTCAAATTTGATTTATAATACCTCATGCATAATGAATATTATTTTTTGGAATAATATTGTCCCTTTTTATCAAATGAGGGAAGTTCTTTCCTAGCTTGAAGTTTGGCACGAATGTATCCATCTCGTGCAGTATCACCACGAACTTTTATTGCAGCTTCGGTTATTAGTTTCACACAACGTTTCACAGCTTGCGTGTGACAGGGAAATTTCTCGAAAGTAAACTCTGTAGAATGTTCTTTGCACATTTCTTTCCATTGTTGGTCTTTTAGATGCATTGTAAGAGTTAACTCTGTTACAACACAGTTTGCCCAATCAACTAAATCAACATAATCAACGGCTTCAAAATTGAGTTTAGGACGCTCAAAAAAATCGTACACCATCCGAACTCTTCGTCTTCTTATTTCTAGAGTTCAGAATGCGCCTAACAGCTAATTCCCGAATGTATTTTCTTGAGTCAAACAACATTGTCAACAGTAGCTGTTCAGGATGAGTGAAATATGCATTACTTGAGAGAACTTTGAAAATTATCTCCTTAACGTTGTCTAGAAACTGCCTTGCAAGAGAAATTATTTTCCAAAAATGTTGGGCGCCGTATTGGCAGTTCGATTTCATTTTTATTTCAAACCACATTGGAGCATCAACTAACATTACATTCTTTACAAGCGTTGTAAGATTTTCTGATGGAGTTGGAGTGCCTATATACAAGCGTAACAAATGGTTTGCAGTTGTCAGCCATCGCGCATGACTGACTGAGTTTGCCTGGGCTACTGTCAGCCACGCTTGAAGGACAACTACCATCTTTTACGGCAAGACAGATTCTATACAAATATTGTTGTTCAGTATTTAAATTTTTTATATCTTCCATGTCCAAAACCAGAAGATTGCGGTCAATTTTATCAAATTTGACCACCGGATTTTTTTTACAATCTCTAAGAAGTTGTTCGATAGCTCCAGAATATGAATTTGGCCACTTAGTGCAACCGTCCAATTCCAGTATAAGATGCCTCAGTGGCAACTCATTGTGGACATTGGACACATGAGAGGACCCCTTTAATTGCTTAACTCCCAGCTGTGGAGGTGTAGAATTACAGCATTTCTTGTCGGGGGGGGGGGGGTATTTCTCTTAAGTGGGTCATAAAGTCGAGAGGAAGAAATGGCGTGAAAAAAAAAGAAGAATACTTGCTTTCAATTCATTAATCAGTTTAAGACTTCAGAGGATTCACATTTTTTTAATACTGAAGGGCTCTATTTGTCAATTATATATAAAATAGTTATAAAATAATCTTAGGAAAAATAGAAGTAGTTGAGCGCCGTTTATTATCCAGAAGAAACTATTGAAACCAAAGATTGAAAAATTAGCATCTTATGTAACTATTTTTTATTTGAGTGTGTGCTTTTTTAAAATTGGCGTACAAATGTCGCATAAAATTGATTGAATTTTCACTGTTTTTTCTAAGTATTGTATTGCGTAACATTTCAGTACTTACTTATTTCGAAACTACTTTTATTTTTATTTTTTTTTTTCATTTTTCCAATGTTTCAGTCTTAAAGGAGCGTAGCTAAATATTCTACGAAATGTATAAAAATCTTCGAGGATTTTAACTAATTCACTGACAGATACTTCTAATGTTTGTTGAAACTAGCTTCAAACTTTTGTTTTTTGACCCCCCCCCCCACTTTTTTTTTTTTTTGAAAAAAGTGCATTATTGTCCTTTTTTTTTAGTTTTTCAAGGTCAAATAGAGCCGGCTAAATATTAAACAAATTTAGCGAAATTTTTTATGGGTAATAATGGGCCCATATAGCAACTTTTCCACACTATCCAAAAACAGATTTCCAAAAAAAGTTTTTTCGGCCCAAACTTACATCCCATTGCCACTTACATCCCTTTGCTTCTCACTGCCTCATATGTTCTGGTCTGCGAAATTCCTTTTAATTATGCGAAAAATAGTAATGAAAGCTTTAGTTATTATTCTTAGAAAATTTGAATTTGCAATTTTTATTGTTATAGTTTTAAATATAACAATATATATATATTTACCTATGGCAGATATGGCTTCGAATACCATTTTATCTCTCGGTTTGTTTTTTTGAGAGTTGAAGTTAAGAATGCGAGTTCGCATTTCTACAGTAACCTTTGGCGTTTCCTGTATATCTTCAGCACCAATGGTTACTGGCCACGGAGTAGGAAATGGAGCTTCACTTTTCATTTTCTTGTAGTCAACTTTAGCTAAATCTATTTCAAACAAGAATTGTGTGACAGAAATGAAACAAGTGAATAAATAATTTGATCAATATCAATCACGAAGTAATGCATTTATTTCAATGAAATAATGATCATTGAAATCAGATCTTACTAACGAGTAACTCTACTCAATTGTCACGCCGCACAGTGGAGTATTTGACTGAAAATCCTGGCCAAAAGTCCAAAATTAAAAATTTACCCGATTTTTATGAAGATTTATTCTATGATAGTTGACTAACTGGTGCATCGGTCGGCACCTGTTTTGGAAACTTGAGTCACTTACAAAATTGTAATTGCACTTACAATTTTGCGCATAGCCTCGATGAAAGATGAGATTTCTATAAGAATTTTCGCTTTTTTGTTACGTTTCAGCTAATTATTACGTTTAAATGTAGATTTTTTTGTGGCTTTCTAAATGAATGGAATTGAACCAAACCAATTTTACGGTATAAAGAAATGTCAGGTCTTAGTGCTAATTACAAATCAAAGTAAATATTTTTATTTTCTTTCTGTGAAAAAAAAAACAAAGAAAACTTGGTACGTGAGATTTTTGAACGCTTTTCGCCTTAATTTATAACTAGAGAAAGCTTTTTAAATGGGTGTCGGGCTTGGTCGGGCTGTTTTGAAAGTTGCATCGTATTTGACAAAGTCTCTAGTGCTAATTTCAGCAAAAAAAATCTACAACTGCCGCCTACAACTGCCCTTTTTTTAAATGATTTTTTTTTAAAAAAGTGCATAATCCGATCTTTTTGTGACAAGTCATGATTTTAAACTGAATTTACGTACAAAGATTTAATAAATTTGTAAAAAGTTATAAGTACTACTGAATGAAAAGATCGACATATTTGAGCGCACAAACAACAATAAAATTTCCGACACGAGTTTCACTGTTACGAGAAACCGCTTCATCAATGTATTAAGATGTAAGCTATGGAATGAGAATCATCCAATTAATTTCGAAACGTTTACCTTTATGCATCGCTAAAGATATTCATTGCACCCCTAAAACATGTGCTTGCGTTCAATTATGTTGATTTTCTCATGTACGTTAATGAGTTAATAAATTAAATTATTTTGTGATCTCGCGAAGAAAATTTGCTCTTCCTTAAAATTTAGATAGATTTTAGATAACATAAATAAATATTTATATTTTTTCAGATCATTGCTGCAAATAATGTGCCGGGGAGGGGGTCATTTCCCCCTTATCCGTAGCAAAAGAGGGGAATACCCCCCCCCCCCCAACTGCTAGCGTTACCGCTAGCGAGCTATCCACAGTTAAGACTTTTTACCTACTCATTGTGAAATTGAAGTTATATAAAATTTTAGTTCCAAGTTTTTGTTCGTACAATTTTTAGCGGGACACATCACGCTATGTAAAACTAAGGATCTACTCAAGGTACGAGAACAATATATACAATTCAAAAACAAAGAGCTTTTGAACATCCATTTTCGAGTGTTTTTACAGTTATAACATCCTAGTTCATTTATTTATTTTTTTACAATAGAAAAAAAGGTTCTTTGTAACCCCAAAACCCTTGTCTTTAATTCTTTTTGTGCATGATTAACTCAGGGTTTTAATGATTGAAACCAAACGAAAAGAATAAAATTCATTATTTTTTTGGTTTCGAATTAGTGTTTTGTACAGAATACTAGGATGTTTTAACCGCTTTTTGCTTTTTTTCTCCTCAAACAGTGCACTTAATTACATATCTTCAAAGGAAAACAGCTATTCGCATCGAACATGTTTACTTATAACTTGTTTAAGCATTATTGGCAAAGAGCCAACTGTGGCATCCATTTCGGATCGAATGAAAATTATTCAAAATTTTTATTTCAACTTGTTGAAAAAAAATTCATTATAAATCAGTGAAACAACGTAACTTCACCGTTTTCGCTGTAAATGAAGGTAAGGTGTTTATATTATTTCCTTAAAAAGTTTCAGTGCCATAACATTAGAATATTGGATGCAGGAATTTTAGTTTACATTGATTGAATAATTGAAAAAAGTCGAAAAAAGTGACCTCCCTTTGTAAATTCTTGGAAATTCGGTTAATTACGTTAGAACTTCAAACAAACCATATTCTTGAAGAAAATTATTTTTCCTATCTAGTGATACATTTTTTTTTTCTACGTTTACTAGGATCGTTTTTACGGTCGTAAACATGCAAAAGTCTAAACCGTGGATAAAATATTAAATATTTCATTTTCTAATTCAAATTTAAAAAATAGAGTTTCAAACTGTAACATCAGACCTTTTAGATAACTTGTATATCAAGTTTCGTGTCTATAAGTGGGATAGCTTCACCGTACAGCGCACAAACGCACACAAGGGTGTCGCCTTCAGAAGAGTGAAAATTTCAAACTAGTTTTGGCCAGGATTTTCAGTCAAATACTCCACTGTGCGCCGATTTGAATAAAACTTTGCACATCGATAGAACACTTAGAAATATTGAACTGTAAAAAAATCGGCGATAAACACCCAACGGTGTGAAATTTACCTCTAAATATTGGATAGTTACGATATTAGACGGTACAACATGTTCTTTTATTTTAAATTTTAATTACAAAATTTCAAATGATGATTTAAAATTTGAAAAAAAAAGAAAGAAAACTAAATTTGACACGTTTCAGGGTTTTGAAAATGATATTTATAGGGGTAAAACATCCCTTGCAATCTTACCCTGTCACGGGGCTAGTTGCCTAATGAGCAATTACATTTGAGATTAATCACCTTCTTGACCTTTGTGTTACATTTTTATTGAAATCGGAAATACTAAGGACATAGACAAGATAAATAATACTGCCAATATATAGATTTCTATTTTGAAAATTGTTCAAAATATAGCCGTAAAACTCAAAATGTGCGAAAAAAATGTAAAAATGTGTTCTTTCCTAATCATAGTAGAATGAAACCATTGTATAGCTAAAAAATAGAGCTTTCCACTGATGTATGTTAATGTTATGATGGATGTTAATGTGATGTATTACATGACTTTCTTACGATAGATTTTAGTTTCAAGATCATCCACCGTCCACGGTGTAATGTTGAAAAGGGTGGTTTACCCCTATTAATACTACATACTTCAATATTTCAATTCATTCAATATTTTTAAGTGTCCTATCGGATGTGCATTCAGATCGGCGTGTGTCACTTGGCATTTGGGTTTGGCTACTTTTAAGAGTGTAAACTAGAGTGGCAACCAGAACTGCCTTCGGGATTTTTTGCAAAACCCTAAGACACATAAAATCCTCAAGATTGAGCAAAGAAACTCAAGACCATACAAATAAGAATTTCACTGTTTTGTAATTGCCATAGTTAGTTAATTATCAATCTTAAAAATGATAATGAAAATTTGTGATACTAAATCTTAAAATTGATCTCTCAATAATTATTTCTACGGAGCTCATAAAACTCCCAAGATTGAGGAAGAAAACCCAAGATTACGTCAATAAAATTTCTTCTTTTTTTGTAATTGCTACTAATGCTGCTGGTCGATTATTAATCTCAAAAATGATTACGTATAAAGAATAGTTAGTTATAACTACTAAAATTAATCTCTACAAAATTATTTCTTCGGAGCTCTTAAAATTCCCAAGATTGAGGAAAAAAACCCCCAAGATCATGTAAATAAGAATTCTTCGCTTTTTCGTAGTTGCTACTATTGTAGTTTATAAATTTCAGGCCTCTCTGCAGCAAAATCTGATGGGCCTCTCCCAAGAGGCTAGCAGTGTAGATTTGCAGCGTTAATAAGTCTTAGTGGTGTTTTTTTTTAAATCTTTTTTTTTTAATTTCTTAAGCCGTTGGGCTTTTTTTTTTGTGTGTTTATATGTTCGAGGTAATCTCCGGAACTATTGCACCTATTTAAAAATATTCTTTCACTACATAAGAGGTGCATTCTTAATGAGTGAACATAGGCTATAATTTATGCATATATGTATGCATACTATTTTTTAAAACCAATAGTTTGTCTTCGCTACCAGTTTTTGTTTCGTACTGTTTTGTTTTTATATACGTAAAAACAACCCCCCCCCCCCCCCGTATCCGCAATGGCAAAATGAATGACGGTTCACTTCGAACTGAACGCTGAGGGGTGGGAACACGTAAAAAAAGTAAATATCACGAAGCCAGCGTGAGAAATGTCAAAACCTTTACATTTATTTGAGGCTGCAGAGTATTAGGTATATAGCATATTCTTAACATGGACCGTTGCAAACCAATTAGAGTCACAGAATGCTAATGCCTCAAAAATTTTCCAAACGAATTATGACCGAGATTCGCTTTGTGCAAATTAGTGTTTTAATTCAAGTAGCGCAGATAACGATATTAATCCGTGCTTCTAAAGGTTGTAATTTTGCATGCATTTCGGGCTATCTTTTAAGATTTTTTTATTCATACTAAAATCGAAATGAAAAACATCCACTAATGAATCCACTTAAGCACATGTAGTTTAACAAATTCTAAACTTAAAGAGTAAGTGCACTCAATTAAACTACAGTCAAAATCAAGAGTTAAAATAATGACGAACATATTACATCCGATAGGAAAAAAAATCGACAAAGAGGAAATAAAATTATTTGGAGAAAAATTCTTCATGATCGTATTTAGGCATTTAAAACGCTATAATTAAAAAATATTGCTCACAAATATAACATCAGGAAGAAATTGCCAAAAAAAAAAAGTAGAGGCATGTGATAAAAACAAGTTTTCAGAAGAAAACGAGTCAAGAGGTTGAAAGGCATCCCAGGATTCAGAAAGATACAACTTAGTCGAATTACAATATTTATCCTATTTACCAATAGGAATTTTGTCACGTAAGAATTCATTCCGAACATTTTCTTGGTCCAACATATTTCCATAGTCTTTTGACAGTTAAAGGTCCTGCCGACCTTTCAAGCATCAAGTATAGAAGTCGGTCTTATAGAGGACGACAAACCTCGGAAACTAAGTCTTTTTAAAACGTATCTTTCTTGCTTCGCTCCTAAACGCAGAGAATTGTTTACAACCATTTTAACTTTTATGTCAACTTTTGGATCCTATTGCTATATGGCAAACATTTCAATAAGGTCTTTATGACGACATATTACAAGAAAAAGGACGGTTTTTTTAAACAACGGAAACTTTTTTTTTCAGAAATATCCAGGATAATTTCAGGAAGGTTACTGAGTTTTAGCAGAAAACATTTGTTTTTTGCAAAATACGTTCCTCGCAGAAATTTGGCACATCAGCTGAACATTTTTTTCCTGGAACGTTTCTTAATATAATTTGGGGATAAACAAAAGTCTAATTTAAATACAGTAAAATCTCTCTAATGCGGACACTAACGGGACAAATTTTTTTGTCTGCAATAGAGAGGTGTCCGCAGGACAGGGATTTAATAACGTTATTTGCTTTGGAACTGGGGAATTAAAAATTGTCAGCATAAGAGGGGTGTCCGTTAGGAGGGGTTTTACTGTATAAGGCAAAATTTGTCAATGAAGCGGAAACTCAATAGGATACTTTTGTTTGCCATTGCCGCAGAGAATCAACGAAAACAATTCTATAAAAGCAAGATTGGTACATGAAAACCAGGAACAAATTACTTTCTCTCGGCATACCCGTTGGAACGGGAAAAGTTAATAAATGCAACCCCCCCCCCCCCAGTAGTTAAAAATCGATCAGCAAGCTTTTGCGATGTTTCTTTTACGAAACTGCCAAGACTTCACTTAGTGGTAGAAAAACTGACCGTTCCACATTTAAACTACTTTGAATATCACCTCCAGAAAGTCTCCGCATGTTCCGCAAGAAAAAACGGGCAATTGGGAGAACTTCTTCAAGAGGATGTCTCCTTAGGACAAATGTTCGATGAACCACCGTTTTGCTATAGAAGGTGAAGATAGAACCCTAAAAGACCAAAACGTTTCAGACACAATTATGAAAGGCGTCACCTTTGTATTTGACGGTGTCTTGAATCAAACTCTTCATGTTGTGCCCTATAGAAATTCGTGCAGATATAAACTTCAAGACAGATTAAAGTCGTCTCCTCTTAGGGGCCCTTTACTATCTCTGTATATTAAGAAAAACTATAAAGGCCTGTTTATGAGATGGTGGTAAGCATTACTCGAGTCTTTTACTGCAAGAAAGTAACCGGAAAACACACGGTACATGATATCTTATCAAAATAGATGAGTTGGTAAATTCTCTCTAAATGATTTGATCCTAATTGTTTATCCTGAAACCAAGACTCTTTGTCAAAAAAACTACGCGTGGATGTGCGAGAGGACAACAGTTTTTGCCAACAACGCTTTGCATCATGCACATGAATTTCTTAATTCTCTTAACTCTCAGGACTTCTCTTCACCCTGTTAAAATTAAAGGCGATAGGCGAATAAATTTTAATGCGCTACTTTAATTTGCATAATCTATGCAATGAAATCGGACTCCAATTAAAATCACTACCGAATAACATGATTGAGGTTATTGTTCTTACAGCCCCTGTGCAGCAGATGAGTTGGCTCGTTTTCCTTACATCCCCATAATCCCGGGATAATTGATTTCCCAATTTAAGTGATCACAATTTCCAATGATAATTCCTATTGCCATCACCAGCATCAAATCAGAAGTTCAAACGTACATGTGTACAATATGTATTACAACGTTACATACGAGAAGATTGTATTGGTCACTGGGGATTCTATATTCGTCTCTCTTGATCAGGAAATGAGGTAAATAAATTTGTTTGAAATATTGTGAAAACGAAATAAAAAATGTTGCTGATTATTAAATTTTAAACTAAAAAGTACCTGCATAATATTTATTTAAGATAGATATTTTTTTTTTTTAACCCGAACATGGTCGGGACGGCCCGCTGGTGCCATGCATGATGTGAACGCTGTAAACAGTCTATTTTACTTTAGTACAAATAAATTCAAGTCCTTTCAATTTTTCATGGGTCACCTCACTAGAAATACAATACTAACATGAACACGTTCCAAAATCAAATTTCTTAAAAAGTATTATAGTAAAATTGGAAAGGAAGTTTAGGCTTTTTTAGAACTAAAAGAGAACTCAAAATTATTTACAATTTGAACATTTCAAAGTCTTTACCTCAATTTAAGAAACTTAAATTTAATTAAGTTGTTAAACATAAATTGAGAAGTTGAACTTTAAATCATCCAAACTTGAAGTTTGAAATCATGGGATTTGTACCAATTAAATCAAACCTTTTTTTTTTTGATAAAACCTCCAGATACTATCAACAGCAATTTGTGCTAGATAAAAAAAATTAAAAGAAACTGCATGCATTAAAAAAAAAGCATAAGTATTCATCGCGTAAACATGTTTTGAAGATCAAACCTTACCTTTATCGACGTAAAAATAACACTAATTCTTACAAATACAAACATAAAAAATCTTCATTTTACCTTTTAAAAACTCCTTTACGTCGTAATTATGAGATGAAAATGAATCGGTTTATGTTGACAACTTGCAAAATAAAATCAATTGGAAAATCCTTAGATTATTAGAAACTTCATTGCTCACAATTGTAATTCCAATTTCTTTGGACCTTAACTTGTTCTGCCACTGAGACAAATAAAATTCTGCGTTGGCGATAAGCTAACTATGTATAAAGAGCTCAACGCGGAAGGATACAAATAATAGTTCTTTCGCAGAAACAAAGAAAATAGACGCACTTCGCCCACCAATGCAGTGGATGTGAAATTGAAAATTCAATCCTGTTCTTCGATTAATGTAAAAAGAAAAGAAAAAGAAAAAATCTAGCTTCCAGCCCTTCATTAATTTGAATTTTGACAGCTTGAACTCAAGTTATATTTTTCGCGATATTCGACGAATTGCGATATGATCCTACTCATTCGGTTTCTTGTTTCTACAAATGACTCCTACAGCGATCATAATTTCGAAAACCAGAATTTGATGTTTCACGATGTAAAAATTCACATTAATGCATGGATTGAATGCTAGATGTTGGGAGCTGGATTCTAAATGTTGTGTGCTGGAGAAATGGTGAAAGAGAATTGCGTAAGAGAATTTCTGAGCGTTATAGTTTTGCATAAATTTTAGTTTACCTCTTTAGAGTTTTATTCATTCTCCGATTAAACACTGCGACCAGTTCCTGAATCTGATTTGACATAAGCCTTTGTATATTTTTCGTAGCAGTTAATTCGCAACTCCAGAGCTCGAATACGCTACCTTGCGGTGATTTACGAAACTGCCGAAAAAACTAAAACATTGCGTTGCACGTGTTCATTTTGGGCAAAACAAACAGTTTGTTGTGTGTATTTCTTTTTTTATTTGCGTAATTCATCATTTGGAATCGTCATTCGCAACAGCGTAACATCAAAAACATCTGATATAAACTGTGAGTACACATTTTATTTATCTTGTTCTGAGTGAATTTGAATATTTTATTGCAGAACATCTTGAAAAATCCAGAAAGAACGTTAAGAATTTGAACAATAAAAATAAAAGCGTGGAATTTTTATCGCTAAAATATCGCGCCAACTTTATTTTATTGCTCTGCAAAAGCTGTCATTATCAGTGGAAGAATTTCGCCAAAACTCTGTTATTAGGATTATGGTTTTAGTATTGTGTGAAAGAATAATGTATCTTGACAAGATTTCGCATATCAGTTAAATCATTTCCATGACGAATGAATTAAATGCATGATGATTCCTTTTGATATCCAAACATATAGTCATAGAAATAAATTATCTAGTGTTAAATGTTACGCTTGATAGTCTGTCTCGTATGTGCGCACTATGTGACAAAAATGTCAACAAATGCCGGAAATGTCACGAAACTGAACTTAATATGTACTAATGTATAGAAAAAACGGTACACAACGAAAATGCTGTTCGAAGCGAACCAAAAATTTATGAATTCCGAATTCAACATCGTGAAAACGGCTGCTTCAGAACAACTTACTGTGTGTTCTGCATTAATTTTTTACTTTCGTAATACTTTTTGATTTTTAATCTCTTTCTACATGGGTCAGAATAACCAGAAGACTTTAAAAAATCTTTACAAATGAATAAAGAACAAAAAATCATACATGCGAACAAAAATTTCTGTCATTTCCTAAGTTTAGAAGCAATTTATACGTTACGGCGTGCGATTGTTTTAGTTTTTTCATCCGCCATTAGACAGTGACTGCAGCGCCCCCTATAGTTTGTTGGAGTTAAGAAATTACGTGCCTAAGACACGAGCTCTTTCGCTCGCGTGAACCAGATTTTGATCACACTTGGCTAGAAAAAATTCAAAAGCATAAGCCAAAATAATCTACATTTCGCTTACTTATCATTATATAACACTAAATGTACCCGACGCGCGTTGCTACGACAACAAAAAAATACATCATTATACTGATTTTCATGACAATCGCTTGAACGGGGCAGAAGTTGCTACTCTGCAGTGCCACCTGGTGGCGAGTGGCTTCAATGAGCATATTATGCACCTTCTCCATGGAAAAATACATATATATAGCAATTTTCATAATAATCGGTCCAGGTATCAAGTGAAGCCGTGACTATACTCAAATTTTGTACTCACGCAGTTTGCAAGATCAATCAATCGCTAAAAATATCAAATAGAAAAAGTTTTAAATCCCCCCGTTGCATTAAAAGCCATAAAACAAAAAAGAATTTATTTGTTCAAACTCAAGAAAAATGGCAACAGCTAACTTCTTATCAATGAGATCTTTCACGCGAATTAATTTCTGCAGCCGATAATTTTATTCGTATTTATCCAATGAATTGTGACTTAAATTAGAATAAAAAAGGAACTATCGATCGGATTTTTTTCGAACTGGTCTATAAACATTCCCAGTACCAAAAATAACAAACGGTGAAAGTTTCAGCCAAATCGGCCGGGTAGTTTTTGAGTTCATGGATGACATACAGACAAACATTCATTTTTATATATATAGGTAATTGATTAACACATGGAACAAAAAAACAATGATCAGAAGATTAAAAAACATCTAGCATTTATGTGAATTTTAACGTCTTGAATTCAAATCATGTGTTTTGCAATCACGAATTGCGATAGGGCCCGGTTCGTTGGGTTTCCGGTTTCTATAAATAAAATTAAAAGGAAATGGCCAAGAAATTTGCACCCGTCATTTTTCTGGTGATTTTCTAGAATAAGTAATACAAAGCATATTGATGAGAAAAATAAATGGTGATTAGGATGCGGTGACAAAGATAGATTTTGTGGCCGATATCCACCAGTATACTTATCATAATAATTATTTACAGCGTGTAAATAATTTATGCTGTTAATTAATTGTTAAATTATTTATTGATATTTTAATGTATTTTTATTTCTTATCAATCTTAAATGAAGAGAATTAGCTAACTGGAAATTTTGTATAAAAATTAAGTTTTACTCTTTAAGTTCATCTATATAGGTGTTCTTTCCTTTAAAAAAAAAAAAAAATAAAAAAAAATAAATCAATAAATAAAAACGTAATTTTAACCCTTCCCCCCCACACCCTTGCATTTTTTTTTAAAAATTTAAAGTCTGATTGAGTAAAGCGAAGCCGGAAAAAGGTATGAATAAAATCAAAACACAGACGATTTGTAACTATGACGAAGAAAATTTCACTCTCTGAATAAATATTTTGTCATGGTAATATCAAAAATCAGAGTGGATAATGTTTGTTGAGTTGAGTGATGGTAGTGAGAAAATAGTTGAGAGGTTCTTGCCTGGAACTTTTTAAAACTGTAGTAAAAAAACCCCGCAGTTTTAGATCTTTGGTAATGTAAGGCAAACGAGAGGTTTCGTGGCTCTAACGTAACAATTATTCGAAATCGGAACTTCAAAACGCACTTATTGATTGTCTTCGATTAATTTAGAAAACGAAAAGTTTTTTTTTTTTTTTTTTTTGAAATTTAAGAGCTAAAAAAGCGATTGTAAGCTATTTTTTGCAACGTTTGGGGCGAGCAGTTTTTTGAAATTGAAGCTGTAACAACGCAATTCTAGCCGACCTTTGATGATGATTGGGGAAAGAGTCCCCCCCCCGGACATGTTTCAGAATTTAAGCCCTAAAAACGAAACTTAAAACTATTTTTAGTGATATTTGCGAGAACTGAGGAGGAAAATTCATCCGAAAATTTCAAGGCAACTTTTAATGATGGGAAGGGGGCGTTCTTTTGAAAGAAATTGAAGTCCTAAATGACGTCTTGAATTCAAATCATGTGTTTTGCAATCACGAATTGCGATAGGACCCGGTTCGTTGGGTTTCCGGTTTCTATAAATGAAATCGAATGGAAATGGCCAAGAAAGTTGCACCCGTCATTTTTTTGGTGATTTTCTAGAACAAGTAATACAAAGCATATTGATGAGAAAAATAAATGGTGATTAGGATGCGGTGACAAAGATAGATTTTGTGGCCGATATCCACCAGTATACTTATCATAATAATTATTTACAGCGTGTAAATAATTTATGCTGTTAATTAATTGTTAAATTATTTATTGATATTTTAATGTATTTTTATTTCTTATCAATCTTAAATGAAGAGAATTAGCTAACTGGAAATTTTGTATAAAAATTAAGTTTTACTCTTTAAGTTCATCTATATAGGTGTTCTTTCCTTTAAAAAATAAATAAATAAATAAATAAATAAAAACGTAATTTTAACCCTTCCCCCCACACCCTTGCATTTTTTTTTTTTAAATTTAAAGTCTGATTGAGTAAAGCGAAGCCGGAAAAAGGTATGAATAAAATCAAAACACAGACGATTTGTAACTATGACGAAGAAAATTTCACTCTCTGAATAAATATTTTGTCATGGTAATATCAAAAATCAGAGTGGATAATGTTTGTTGAGTTGAGTGATGGTAGTGAGAAAATAGTTGAGAGGTTCTTGCCTGGAACTTTTTAAAACTGTAGTAAAAAAACCCGCAGTTTTAGATTTTTGATAATGTAAGGCAAACGAGAGGTTTCGTGGCTCTCCCGTAACAATTATTCGAAATCGGAACTCCAAAACGCACTTATTGATTGTCTTCGATTAATTTAGAAAACGAAAAGTTTTTTTTTTTTTTTTGAAATTTAAGAGCTAAAAAAGCGATTGTAAGCTATTTTTTGCAACGTTTGGGGCGAGCAGTTTTTTGAAATTGAAGCTGTAACAACGCAATTCTAGCCGACCTTTGATGATGATTGGGGAAAGAGTCCCCCCCCCCCCCCGGACATGTTTCAGAATTTAAGCCCTAAAAACGAAACTTAAAACTATTTTTAGTGATATTTGCGAGAACTGAGGAGGAAAATTCATCCGAAAATTTCAAGGCAACTTTTAATGATGGGAAGGGGGCGTTCTTTTGAAAGAAATTGAAGTCCTAAATGACGTCTTGAATTCAAATCATGTGTTTTGCAATCACGAATTGCGATAGGACCCGGTTCGTTGGGTTTCCGGTTTCTATAAATGAAATCGAATGGAAATGGCCAAGAAATTTGCACCCATCATTTTTCTGGTGATTTTCTAGAACAATACAAAGCATATTGATGAGAAAAATAAATGGTGATTAGGATGCGGTGACAAAGATTTTGTGGCCGATATCCACCAGTATACTTATCATAATAATTATTTACAGCGTGTAAATAATTTATGCAGTTAATTAATTGTTAAATTATTTATTGATATTTTAATGTATTTTTATTTCTTATCAATCTTAAATGAAGAGAATTAGCAAACTGGAAATTTTGCATAAAAATTAAGTTTTACTCTTTAAGTTCATCTATATAGGTGTTCTTTTCTTTTAAAAAAAAAATAAATAAATAAAAAAAATGTAATTTTAACCCTTCCCCCCACACCCTTGAGGTTTTTTTTTTTTTTTTTTAAATTTAAAGTCTGATTGAGTAAAGCGAAGCCGGAAAAAGATATGAATAAAATCAAAACACAGACGATTTGTAACTATGACGAAGAAAATTTCACTCTCTAAATAAATATTTTGTCATGGTAATATCAAAAATCAGAGTGGATCATGTTTGTTGAGTTGAGTGATGGTAGTGAGAAAATAGTTGAGAGGCTCTTGCCTGGAACTTTTTAAAACTGTAGTAAAAAACCCCGCAGTTTTAGATCTTTGGTAATGTAAGGCAAACGAGAGGTTTCGTGGCTCTCCCGTAACAATTATTCGAAATCGGAACTCCAAAACGCACTTATAGATTGTCTTCGATTAATTTAGGAAAAAGAAAAGGTTTTTTTTTTTGAAATTTAAGAGCTAAAAAAGCGATTGTAAGCTATTTTTTGCAACGTTTGGGGCGAGCAGTTTTTTGAAATTGAAGCTGTAACAACGCAATTCTAGCCGACCTTTGATGATAATTGGGGAAAGAGTTCTCCCCCCGGACATGTTTCAGAATTTAAGCCCTTAAAACGAAACTTAAAACTATTTTGAAAAGAAGAAAAATGAAATGTTTGGAACTTCCTTCAAAATGATCGAACATGTGTTTTGAATAAAAAATAACGAAATTTTCTTTTGAATTTCTTGTGGCATTATTTACACGCTTTTTTTCCTCCCAAGCGATCAACTATGCAAAATATTGATGAATTCATAATCGGCGTGTCCCGCCTTTTTCGCTTATATTATAATTTAAGTCTGTTTTAGTTAACGGAAGATAATATAAAATGATGCCACAATGTGTTTTATGTCTTTAGCTTTTAGTTAAAAGAATTGAGCTAAAATCGGAAAAACGTCCAAATTTTGGAATAAAGTTATCGGGAATCTCGTGCTTTAAGCATCGCTTTTTGGACTAAGGTGCTGAAATTTAAGAAAGTTTAACTTGTAATTATTTCAAAGTAAGTACATAACATTTTTAAAAATCCATAAAGGCGATCGTTCAAAGTTTTTTTCACGCGCAATGTAAAAGCCAATGGCAGCGATCCGAAATTTGGCAAAGTCTGTTGTTGTCGGGTTTAGGGTAATTAAGATTTTTTTTTTTTTGAAATCTTTAATCTGTTTAAATTGTGTTCCAGATATCTTAAGAAAAAAAAAAAAAAAAAAAAAAACCCCACTAATTAACAGAAACATTTTTTTTTTCACTTAGTTAAATTGAAAGCGCGGCGCCTACGCTGGGTGCGGTGCAAACTTCCAAAAATATGGCAAGTGCGAACTTGTTGGCCCCATATGATAAGCTTTAAAGCCACAGAGGTGCTTTTGTGATTTGATATGAGCCCCCCCCCCCCCAGAAAAAAAAAAGAAATACACAACCACATGAAAAAAATTGCTCAGTTGTCACTACTTGATGCAGAGGAGAAAAAGGAGGATTGACATTTTTATAATTTTTTAACGGAAGGAAAAAAGGATAGGTGGAAAACTAGAACATTACTCGCGATTATGGGGCGCAAGATACGCATGTCCGCAATGAATATATCCGCAAAGAAGCAAATATTTTCTTACAGCAGCGAATATATCCGTGTCCGTCTATAATATCTAGCTATGATTACTACGTTTTACATTAGCAATATTAATTTTAAACATATTAGAAGTAAAGAACCTGAATGATTGTCGCGAGATGAGCGTGCTCGCAACGAATGTATTCGCCTTACGTATATACTAGAGCCGCTATACAGATAGGCCGACACATCAGCTTAAGTTTAGCCATTTTGGATCGGATTTTTCATTGTTGCACTGCTTGGGTTACCACAGCACAGTTTCGGGTTTCGCCAAATTTGCCGAAAATAATACTTTATTTTCGGCAAAATTCACATAAACAATTCACGTGCCGCTAATAATCGCTCGCATTGAACAATCACCAAACGCGAACAATAAACAGAAAAGACAACCAATCAAATTTGCGCTCCGATCCAAAAAGGCGCGTCGACTCGTATATATAGGGGCCTTAGTATGTACTATCTATTAATAATTTTTACAAATTAATTAAATAATATCAGTTTTAAACAAATTAAAAGTGAAAAGTAAGAATTTTAACGATTATCGCGAGATGCGTGTGCCAACAGCAAATGTATCCGCAGAGCAGAGCTAGAACATTACTCGCGATTATGGCGCGAAATGCCCATGTCCGCAAAGAAGCACCACATCATCCACCGAACGCGCGGGTGTATATACTATCTTGTAAATATTTTTAATCTAAATAAATAATATCAATTTAAAACGAATTAGAACTAAACATTATCTTTACTTCTTATTCGTTTCAAATTGATCAAATCTTTATTTAAGAACTTTTACGATTATCGGACGACGTGCAGCTCCGCGGCGAACGTATCCGCGCAAGGCGTGCGTCTATAGTTCTGGTACTGAGTTCGCACTAGCTCCAGAAATATTCATAATAAATTAAAATGAAATCATCTGAACGTTTTTTTTTTGCAAGATACTCTGACGCCATCCATTCTATGCGGCGGTTTTCGTTGAAAAAGCGACACCTTTACTAACTTTTGGAAGAAGTATGTCAAAAAAGCATAATTCTATTTTGCCCTTATTGAAAAATATTTCTTTCCTCCGAAAATTTCATTTAGCCCCTCCCCTCCGGGAAGTTATTTCCAGTTCAGCAGGTTAAAATTGCCCTATTTTTGAGGGACAATTTTAGTTCTTTTTTAAACATTTTAATGAAAAATTCTCCAAGACTAGGTACTGAAAAATTACATGATTTTATTTGTAAACAAAAAAGCTGAAAAACTTAACTCAAGTGAAAAGGGGACCCTAATAACACAAGTGTAAAAATGCAGTTACAACAGAAATTTTTTTTAAAAAACAACGTCTATATGTTTAGTTGCTCGCGTGTGTGTGTAAAGGTAAAACTCTGCAATTTTGGTAAATAACCAGTATACTTTTTCAATAAAGCATCCACTTTTTACAGTTCGTGGCAACTTACCAGAAAACAACACTATTGTAGGGTAGGCCAGTGATTTCAGAATTTTCCAGGGAGAGGGGTAAACAGTGTAACTTCAATGCACTTTAGAGGTAAAAACATCGGAAAAAAAAGCAAAAATGCGTAATTATTGATTTTAAAATGGATGGGGCTGCTATAGAGCCAGCCCACCGACACAACCCAATCGAACAATCACTTTTCTTCTCAATAGGCAGTGACGGATTTACAAGGTTCGGCAACCCCTTAGTCATGAAGATAATTACATAAAATATGTTTTTCATGTGCATTTTTGGGTCTCCTTATTAGCCTGCATGTCACGGGGCACTCCTTTCAATTGCGAAACGGTAAATCTGCCACCATTAAATAGTTTTAATAGCAATTAAAACTATTTAATGGTGGCATTTTTGTGAACACGTATTAAATTCCTTTGCATGCTTTTAATTTAACATATCAATCACATAAAACAAAACGTTTGTAAAAAACAACTTTATTTACAATCACAAAAAACAAATCTGTACATAGACATTCATATTTAATCATCACACAACTACAACTGTGACAGAGCGAAACTACATCAATTTGGCTTGAAATTTTATATGAATGATGTATGGAAAATAATAGAATAAAACCCAGATAACCCCTTAACACCTTCTTTTCCAAATTTAGCACTTGGAAGGAAGAAATAAATAAATAAAAAAGTAGCATTTTTTAAAGTATCAAAATATGAGCATACATATTAACAGTTATGAAATGTTTGATGAATGGAAGTTCGCCATCATAAAAATGGTTTTTGTCTAGGAAGCTCAACTTCTTCTTAAAAATGAATTATCTTCTAAAAATTAGTGATTGAACTCTTTATAAAGAATTATAACATTTCATTTAAGTAGAATTAAAATTAAGTGGATTCATAAGAGCAAATTGAATTATTAAAGCAAAATAGTTGAGCAATTTTTTTTTTTTTTTTTTAAATTATAAAACAAAATAGTTGTTTTATTAAATTGTTATAAATTAAAATGAGTAGGGTGTCCGGCAAAAAAAAAAAATTATTTATAATATGTTACATTAAATATGATTTAAAACGGAATCTAGTTTAAAGATTCAAATGCATTATATTATATTTGTCAATAAGAATGAAATAGAATATATTACTTTTTACACTGCCAATGACTTCAAAAATCATAACACCACATTTCACCACACTAGTTCCAAAATTCAAGGCCTATTGTAAAATTGTTCCTTTAAGAAGTTTACTTTAAAAGCATAGGGTTCCAATGGCATTTTTGAACAGTATGGTCCTGAAACTAAACATTTTTGTAGAATCGCTTAAAAATAGCAAAGGTTTCGACGCTTGTTTGCCTACTAAAAATTAGTTCAAAAAGAATTCTTTTCTTCATGCACATACTCAACAAATGTAGCTGGTTTGCAATTTCAATGCTGCATATAGTTGAAATCAAAGATGCAAATACCGAACGTATACATTGACATCATTTTTATTATTACATTTGGATTTGATACAATAAAGTAAGGTAAAAGTGGGGTAAAATAAGCTATCCTATGATAATTTGAAAAACAAGCAGGGTAGAAAGTTCTTGAAAATACATTCTTTTTTTATGAGCAATGAAAATTTGTGATACATTTCAGCACTTTCTTTGCTTGAACTAATTGAAATGACTGGTGTGGTACAGCTAAAAGTTTAAAAGACTTCAATCTATTTGTTTATCGAATTTACGATGAAACTAAATTTATATGCATGCAAGCAATCATGATTTAACTATTTTTATTTTATTTTTTCTGAAAGGAAGATTAGAATTTTAAATCCACAGTTCATTACAAATGAAATTTTGCTTACTTGAAAAAATAATTTTGTTGCATTAGCAAAATCATTTTAGCAGTGTACACATTTATGAGGCAAATTTTTCTATCATTTTTAATGACTTCAAAATAAATGACACTGCCATTATTTAAATAAGAAGAAAAGTATCTTTTAAAAAGTTTTGGAAATAATAGAAAGTTACCGTACAGAATGTCAGACAAAATCAATTTTTCAACAAAGTATAATCATTTAATTAGATTACAAGAATTGAAAAACAACATACTACTTCAATTCAAATGATTAAAAATGAACGAATGTAAATAATTTCAAGATGTACATGATGATTTGCCATCTTGATGGAAATATGAAAGAATATTTGTTAACAATTTAATTAGAAACAAGGAAAAAATCACTGGGTACAATATTGGCTTATAGTTATAACAGGGAGCAAAAAAGAAAAAAAAAAAAAAAAAAGCTTTAACTAGCCATATAATATGGTTATAAGGTCTTAGAAACTTAAGCTCATTTTAAAAACCCTATTAAAAAAAAGGGTGGACACTGAATATTGTTTGAAGTACAATAAGCAGGAATATTTTGCGGGAAAAGACAAACCTGATAGATAAAATAAGTGAAATCAAGCATCTTTAAAGTAATACCTTTGACTGATATGCTTGGTGTGAATCATTAAGCTTATATTTCAAAACATATCAAGAAACAGTTGCCCTACCTATCAAGGTGAGGAAGAAAGTAAAGGAAAAAAATTATATATTAAAAAAAAAATTTTTTTTTAAACAAATACATTGCACTGTCTTTCAACCAAGGATGGATTGCTCATAGAGGCAATTGAAAGACAGAACTATTCAGGATATATGAATTTAAAATTCAGTAAATCATTGCAGTATTTAAATTCTTTCAAAGACTTTTTAACAAAATAATTACAAGAGCTTTTACAAACTGAAATTCAATTCTTTCAACACAAATTCTAACTAAAGAAAATATTTTAAATCGACCCACTTAATAGTAATGAATGAAAAATTTGTGAAAAGATGAAACAAAGCTGAACAAATTATACTGTGTTAATAATCAGTAAAATTTCACAGTAGTACTAATTTTCAACTCCGTAATATTAATCATAATAACACTCAAAAGCATGTCACTAAAATTTGAGGTTTCATTTTTATTGCATCAAATAAAAGCAATGCAATATTTGCATTTTTCATATAATTTTTATTGAAAATGCATGTTTTAAAAGATAAAGAACATGACTTTTCACCTGACTGGAAGTTTTCCAATAATGGCAACTGCAGGTTAAAATAGGCATTGGGAAAAGGTAAAAAATGAAAAAGGCAATTTTTTGATCTTGATTCAATAAAAACAGCAAATAAATTTAATACTTAATGTTTGCGAGACAAAATTCAAACATCTACATGAAAGATATATGAACTTCTTAAAATGTTCTATCCTTGTTGCTGCCTTCCTAATACAGTGAGAGGCTACTTGATAAAAAATACATTTAATTAATCTGTATATTTTAGTTATAAAAAATAATAGATTCATTATGTCTACATAATAAATTAAATGCAGGCCTATAGAGAAGACTTGCAATAAAAAGCAGAGAACATTATAAAAATGGTAATACCTTCATCCAAAAACTAATTTGCCAAACTCTTATAGAGTTTTTAAGTTAAGATATTTCAGTAACACACTAAGTATTAAAATTATGATGAGAAAAACATATGAGAAAGACACACAAACTGTTAATGATTTGGCCTCTGAGAACAAAGAATTCCTCAGCTGTATGACTTGCATTACTGGTACAACTGAGGCGATCACGGTTATAAAAAAACAACAATGGGCTGACTGGATAAGTTTGACTATAATGTTATTTGATTCACTAGTCTTTCAATAACACAGAAAAATACCCTAGCTGATATGATTAACCAAAAACAAGAAACAAAATTAATAACGAGATCACATTCTGGTGAGATGAAAGATTTCATGCAGGCAACTCAAATTCATCACTGACATGAACCATTGGTACAAAAATATCATCAATTACAGGTGATGACTTCATATCACACATGGCAAGTTCCTTCATTTTCCATTCCCAATCTAATTTTTGTACAGCATGTAGTGATTCGGCTTCATTGTGGTGTCGAAGCAGCATCGCTTCCTACAGGGAAAACATTAAGCTCTTTTAGATACACATACACAATAAAACCTATCAATATCAGCATACTTTGCAAATACATACTCTGCTCTGTAATTGATGTAAGAAATATTTTTTAAGGAGTAATCAACTAATATTTATTAATAAATTTCAATTCAATAACCTGTAGGAAAATTAGAGTTTGATATCTGTTTTGGATGATTAGAACGCATGCATGTGTTCAGAGGAAGACAAATGCTGCAAAATTCAATGCGCAGAAAATATCTGTAAGTTAGCAAGTAGAAGCAAAGAATTTGCAGAAGATCTCGACTTTTATCTTAATCAATGCCCAGAGCAAGGTAACAGGCACACATGAGCATGCATTGACTGTTATGCAGATATATGCATCATCAGATAATTATTAATTTATCAAAACAGTCGAACTTGCTTATAAGGGACCACAATATTTTATTTGTTTGTTATAAATGGATTCGTGAAAAAAAAAATCACTTAAAAAAAAAAAAAACTTATGTACAGTACCAAAGTAGTTGTTTATTTGCTTTGAACTGTCTTATTATCTCTGTTTTGTTGTTTTCGATGAACGTGTAGCTCGAAAAATGTCATCATTTGCATCCATGGCTTCAAAATAGTTTTAAGTTTTTCTGCAGTTTAGAAGCCATTTAATATGTTGAGGGCTGTTGTTCTCAGAATTTATGCCTTATCTATAACTTTCGGCTGAATTCAAAATGTTAAAATTTTTTTTCCAAAAATAAGATAATCTTTTCTGAGGTAGAAATGTTATGAAATGCAAAATTTTTGCTCGCTTTAAGGGGGGTTTGCTCATTAAAAGTGAGTTATGTTAGCACAGCTCTAACATTGCACCAACCAGATCTGTTTGATTTTTTTGCTAAATCCGAGTTCCCGTTAAATCAGGGCTCATTATAAGAGGGCTTGATTGTATTAAACATGTTATTTTCATAATTTGCAGATGAAGAGTTCATCTCTTGCATTCATAAATGCATGATTGAAAGCAAAAGGCATTATGGGTCAATCCATGTCACTTCAACCCAGTCATGACACCCATAGTCTCAGATTTTGGTGAAATTTGGCACAATTGTTCCTTTTATAAAGTTATGAGAGAATGCAAAATTTTTTTGCTATATCTCAAACGGTTTAGATTTTATGGAATGTCAAAGTTTTCTGAATTTTACGATTTTTGCCGATGGCGCGCGTGAAAACTAATTTGCATTTATGCAGAAAATAAATTATAACTTCCCTATTTACCAACGAATATTGTTGAATTTTTTTTTTAATAAACCTGATTATGCAAGGATTACAGAAAAAATACAATTTCATCAATAATTATCAATAAAAAAATATAAAAAATTCCTAAAGTACAATTTATTAAGTTTTTTTGAGAAAGTTTTGAGCTATACTTAAAATGAGATATCTCCAAATGGGTAGTAAATAATCCCTCCATTTTTTTTTATTTCTGATCTAAAAGATGTATTTTATCACATAAAAAAATAATTTAGGTGGTTTTTACACTCCTTCATTTCAACAAGGGGCAGAAAACATTTTTTAAGATAGCTGCATGAAGAAAAAAACATTAACACCAGCCTTGCTCTCAAAGGGTAAAAATCTGACTACTATTATGCAATTTTGTCTGGATGAAAAATTAGATTGAATATACAACACATAAATGGTAAAAATTACATTTAAAATTTGTGATTACAAAAATTAGGTGCAATGATGAACATCCGATGAACATGTTTATTGCAATGAAAATCATCAACTTACCTCAAGGAACAATGTTAAAAAATCTTTTAACTGCAGATAAGTGAACTAATACTTTCAAAAATTGAGCTGACAATATCCCCCCCCCCCTTTTTTCTTCTATTTATGATCTTAAAAATTCATTTTATCACATTTAAAAATCACCTTTGTAATTTTTCCCTTCCTTCATCATTTTTTTAATCTTTAAAGATAGAAATTGTTTCAACTAACTTCTCTGGGAACTTCAAAACCAAAATGTTAAGCCAAAAAAAAAAAAAAAAAAAAAAAAAAAAAAAAAAAAAAAAAAAAAAGTGATCAACCAGGATAATCCACTGTCATTCATCTTTATTCATCAAGTAATAAATAAGAGCTCCCCCTCCCTTCCTCCTACACTTCCAAGTGATGAATGAAAATAAACAAAGTAGCTGCACAAACCCCTTGAGAGGCTCATTGAGCCATGAGCCCCTCCCCTCCCTTGAGAGCTCATACATGAAACTTGTCTGAAAAGGTCTTTTTGAAACAGAACATATGGCCTTGACTTGTGTAAAATATACAAGTTCATACCACATATGATATGATTGGAGATTGTGCAGTTGCACTTAGGGTTTCCCACACGTGAAATCATCATAGAAACAGAACTACAAACCTTAACCAGTCAGTCATTCAAAAGCTGTTGCTTGAGTAACACATATGATTGAGTTTAATACTTTAACTGATTCTTATTTCCAATTACAGTATTTTTAGTTGTAATTAGAAATGAAAAGTTTTTGTTCTAATATTGTCGTTTAAAAAAAAATTGCTAGTAAAATTTTGATTTTGCATGGCTGTAAACTAAAAATGGAGAGATGTAGCGTTGGAGAAGTTACGCATAGTGATTGTCATTTGTTGAGTTTTGTCAAGAAAAAGGACACAAAGAGTACTAAAAACCTCTCTGAATCTGAGTTAACTTTATTGAAATTAAGAACAGGTGCAAGCAATAAGTTAAAAACTATTTGTCTTCATCATCAATGTGTGTATTTGCAAAAGTATGAATTTTTACAAAAGTGTTGTTGTGATCCTTTTGAAAGACACAAATCTTCAATTCAGAAAGGACTTCGCATTGTAACTTTAGAACTAAGTAGGACTATTTCAGCAAAAGGATTTCAAGTGAAACCAGGACAGAAGCTTTGTGCGAATTGTAGGAACAAGTTTTCTCAATTGAATGAATTTTCTGACGATATTGAAAAAACCAGTGAAAGCAGAAATTCCTCAGAAGAAGAAGATGATGGATTGAATCTTAATGAGTTAAAAAAATTACAAAAAAAAAAAAAGACAAATCGAGGAACTGAATTCTTCTTTGCATGATATTGGATGCTCCCCAGTGAAATTACATGCACTTGGAGAACACAGCAAACTATCTTATGGCAAAGAAAAGCTACGGAGAGTGCATGAAACTGTAAAAGAAAAAATTCAAAATATTCTTGAAGTTAATTTGCCAGAAGAAAAAGATGTCCCAGAAAAAGATATTATTCAAAAATCCAAAGATCTAGATCAACTTATTTCCATTATTAAGAAAGACTTAAGCAATGCTCCAAAAAAAAAAAAAAAAAACAAATTCAAATGTTGACAATTCCAGCTGCATTGATGTGGCCAAAAAGGAAAATAATACAGACTTTCAATGCTTCTGATTACACAGTTCGCAAAGCACAAAAACTGTTTAAAGATAAAGGTTTTTTAGCAGAACCGGAGCCAAGACGGGGGAAAATGTTAAGTTCTGAAACTATTCAATTAGTAGAACAGTTTTATCAAAGTAGCGAACATTCTAGAATTCTGCCTGGAATGAAGGATGTTGTGAGTGTTCGAAAAAACGTTTATGAAAGAAAACGCTTAATTTTGTGTAACCTCAGGGAACTGTATTTAAAATTTAAAACAGAATACCCAAATATGAAGATAGGTTTGTCCAAGTTCTGTTCATTAAGACCAAAGTGGTGTGTTTTGGCTGGTGCTAGTGGCACACACTTAGTGTGTGTATGCACAATTCACCAAAATGTAATTTTGCTAATTAAGGGGGCGGGAGTGGTAGAAGATTATAAAAAACTTATGTCCTTCATTGTTTGCCAGGACACAAAAAGAGAATGCATGCTGCGACATTGTGATGACTGCCCATCAAAAACCAACCTAATCCAGTTTTTAGAGTCTAAATTCGAAAATTATGAAAATGAAGAACTTGTTGAGTACAGCCAGTGGGTTACTACAGATCGTACTGAAATGATAAGATGTTCAAGCTCAGTGACAGAATTCATTGATATATTGGTTGAAAAATTGAACAAATTGATTCCACATGCATTCATAGCCAAATCGCAAACTTCATTTTTCAAAAATTTAAAAGAAACTGTTTCATCATACATTGCTGTAATATCAATGGATTTTAGCGAAAATTATGGTTTTACAATACAAGATGAAGCTCAAGGTTACCATTGGACCTCACAGTCATGTACTATTCATCCTGTTATGATCCATTGCAAAGGTCCAAGTAATGAAAAAAATATTTCATCACTTTGCATAATATCTGATGACCTAAAACATGATGTAGCTATGGTGCATAAGATTCAGGAAATAGTAATAGCATTCATTAAAGAGAAACACCCTCAAATCAGGATTGTTCACTACTTCAGTGATGGATGTGCTGGGCAGTACAAAAACAAGTTCAATTTTATAAATTTGTGCATGCACGAGAATGACTCAACTAAAAGCTCAGTGGTCATTCCATGCAACTAGTCATGGAAAAACGGAATGTGACGGAATAGGGGGTACTGTCAAATGTGGAGCCAGAAAACACAGTTATCAACAAGAGCTAGGCAAAGAAGTATTAACCACAAATGATCTTTTTGAGTTTTGCAAAACTAGCTTCAAAAATATTCACTTCCAATTAATTTCTAAACAGGAAGTCGATTTAACTCGCCAGACTTTAGAAAGTCGATTTAAATCAGTAGAAACTCTTCCTGGAACAAGAATGTTCCACAATTTTCGACCATTGGATAATTTGGGAAACATTGAAGCAAGAAGAATTAGTAGTGATGAAAAACCAGCTCTCACTTTCAATCTCTACAACAAACAGCAAACTTCAATTGTGAAAATAGAACAGTTGTATTCTGGGTGCTTCATCGCAAGTATATATGACAATTTGTGGTATTTTGGCATGGTGAATGAGGTAAATGAAGAAGAAAAAGATGTTACTGTAAATTTTATGCATCCTCATGCACCTTCGCCATCATTTTTCTGGCCAAATAGGGAGGATATTTGTGCAGTCCCTATTACTCATGTCCTTGCAGTTGTGGAGCCCCCCAAAACAACAACTGGAAGAACTTACCAATTTTCTCAAAACTTTATGAAAACAATCAACTCAATTTTTGAAAATACAAGTTCCCCTATCTGCAATTAAAAGAGTATAATATTATGCATGTTCCTTGAGGTAAGTTTTTAAAGATTGCGATTTTCATTACAGCATTTAATTTTGTAATCAAAATTTTTAAATGTAATTTTTACCATTTATAAGTTGTATATTCAACATAAAGGTATGCTCCAGACAAAATTGCATAATAGTAGTCAGATTTTTACCCTTTGAGAGCAAGGCAGGTGTTAATGTTTTTTTTCTTCATGCAGCTATCTTAAAAAATGTTTTGTGCCCCTTGTTGAAATGAAGGAGTGTAAAAACCACCTAAATTATTTTCTTATGTGATAAAATACATCTTTTAGATCAGAAATTTAAAAAAAATGGAGGGACTATTTACTACCCATTTGGAGATATCTCATTTTAAGTATAGCTCCCAACTTTCTCAAAAAAACTTAATAAATTGTACTTTAGGAATTTTTCTTATTTTTTTATTGATAATTATTGATGAAATTGTATTTTTTCTGTAATCCTTGGATAATCAGGTTCATTAAAAAAAATTTCAACAATATTGGTTGGTAAACAGGGAAGTTATAATTTATTTTCTGCATAAATGCGAATTAGTTTTCACGCACGCCATCGAGAAAAATCGTAAAATTCAGAAATTTTTGACACTCCATAAAATCTAAACCGTTCGAGATACAGCAAAAAAAATTACATTCTTTCTTACATCCATAATAGAAACAACTATGCCAAGTTTCATCAAAATCCGAGACTATGGGTGTCAAAATCTCATTTTTTGGGTTGATTTGACGCGGAATGACCCTCATATAACTAAACATTTTATCTACCTATTGTACATTGTTTTTTATACCTGCAGATAGTTTTGAGTTGTGTGAGCAGATACTTCATAGTTTTGAACCAGTAGGGCCTAATGTCCCTAGTTTGAACTTCCTTTTTGCATGTCGCTTAAAAGAGCACACGATTGATTTTTTATTTTTTAAACATTTCAAATGTAATCAACAGTTTCAATATTTTTCATTTTGACTTCATTCTTAACTATTGGGCATTTTGTATTCTAGAAACGGCAGCATATAAACAGTACCAGGTGTCAGAGTGGGAATGTAAAAAAAAAAAAAAAATAAAATAAAAAAAATTAATATTTAAGAAAATGAATAGCAAGTGTTTTAAAATAAATATTGTTATTTATAGCATATGCTTTGATTTTGTAACCTTCCTTACGGATTGCAAGCCCCATTTGGGGTGAAAATTAACAGCAGGCATCTTTCTGTAACAAATACAAGTCAGAGAATTTAGCCCCCAAAATCTTATTTCTGTTGTTGCTCTAGGAGGGGGATAATGCGACAATAGAAATTTCTTAGCATAAACTAAAACTAATTGCAAAGAAAAATTTTGTGAACTAATTGATTTTAGTGGAAAACTAAATTCTAACATCTTATGATCCATTGAATTCTTAATTTTATGCAACGCCTTTAATATTACAGAGCAGCCAACTTATGAAACTCGAAATAAGTAGCAGAGTTTTGTGTGTGTATGGGGGAGGGCAGGTTAAAATGGGACATGAATAATTTACGTTTAAATTTCCAACTGAACAAGCATGTTTATTTTGAAAAAACATTTAATACCTTTTTTTTCCTTTATTATGATAAATTTATTTTGCTTATTTTTAATGAAAATTTTGAAAAATTACCAAGCACAAAAGCAATATTTTCTAAATAATATGGATATTATCTGAAATGATTGAAATGTTTCTTAGGATTAAAAGAAAAAATCACAAGTTTTGGACACATTTTCATAGAGTTGTAGCTCAAGGCTGTAATTTGTAGAAACTACCATTTTTTGTAGCAGTTGGCAGCTCTGATATTATACAACATAGGCATTCATGCTTAAGGGGTCACATTACCTTTCAGACATTTTTTTTAAAATTTAAGTAAGTTTCATTTTTTTTGAAACCATAACATGCATACTTACTCTTTTTTAAATATCATAATCAATAACTCTTTTTAAATTTTAAAATTTATAAGGCTTTTTTGTTTTTGCACTAATCAAAAAATTTTTTTGCTAAACGATTACAATAATCATTTCTAAAATTCTGTGCATTCATTTGCTTATGTGTTTATTAGAAAATTTCCTGTGATTAAGTATGTCAAAAAAATTAAAAAAAAAAAAGTTTTTGAAGGTATAACATGCTTTTAACATTTGAGTAATTTATAAAATGCTTATCCAATGCACATTTTTGTTAAATATATTTTCTTAATTGCAAAAAGTATTACTTTAAAGCTGTATCTTTGATTGAAAAAAAATCCTTGGAAATTCTAATAACATGAAAACATAAAAAAACGATTATCTAGAAAAAGCAATTTAATGTTTTTCTTTTGGATAAGAAAACAGAGCAAGCACGACCTAAAACCCCTCAAGTTCTTTGTTTTGAAATAAGCAGTAAAAAGTTTATTGATCGTTTGATCATTTTTGAGGTACTGTAAACCCTTAAGCAATACATGCACAAATATAATTAGAAAAAAATTTCATCAATATAGAATATTCGAAGAAAGAAATCAAACCTTAATCTTTTCCCATTTGTCATCAACATCTTGCAACCAGGACAAGAAAAGGCGACCATTGTACCGAGATCTAACATTCTTATCTTTGTCATCCTAGAAATAATAAATTTGTTTGTAGAAAAACACATTAAGGAATATTTTGTCACAAGATTATACAGTTTCTCTATTCCTGACTAAAAAAACAACAAGTTTTTAATTTAGCAGTAAAATAGATTTACTATGCACACACACATTAAAAAAGAAAAAAAAAAAAAAAAAAAAAAGCAATATTTTGATGGGAACAGAGAAATTTGTTTAAATATAATTAGTTGATAGAAATAAAGGTAATAAGGAATGAAAAACCAAAGTAAAAAGCAGTAATATAGAAAGCTACAGATTAAAAGTTTTTTTTTTTGATCCAGACTGGGAGCAAAGCAACCATTGATCCAACATCACAGAGGTATCAGTTTGGAGTGGGAACTTGAGGACTTGGTAACCAAGAAATCTTTTACATGCCTCAGTAACTATTAGCTAACATGGAGGATTTTTGATTGGTTGGCATTGAACCCGGGGCCCCTCCAGTTGCAAGTTCAATGCTTTGAGGGGATCTGCTCTCTGCCATTTGGCAACCCCTCAGAACTGTTTTTGCAATTTCCATTAGATCAATTTGTTAGCTGTTGGAGTAAAGTATTTTAATCTAATTTTGAATGGGTAATTGACCACTCCCCTTGTTTTGAGAAATCAATATGTTTCCATATATGAGGCAGTGAGAAACAAAGGGATGCCAAAATTAAAAATTTTGAGACAGCCAGTACAAATGGAAGGTGAACATCTCCTCTGTTTTGGGGCAAGAGATGGTGCTGGTAGCCCTAATGCTGCTATACAGCATGATTTAGAAAGAAAAAATCAATGAAAGCCTACCTAGGACCTCAACTTGAAACATGTTTTACTCAAAACTTGAAAATGTCCACTTACATCCCTTTGCTTGTCACTGCCCTGTACGTGGACGTGATTCTCGAGTTAATTTCAAGATAGCATACCCTGAATTTGAAATGACTAGCCTGGACAAAACAAAGAGCATTTGAGTTTTAGTCTTTCTGACACTGACAGAATAAAACAATTACTGCTTGAAACTTGACAACCATACCAAAGTCCCAGTTACTAAAATATACACTATCTGCTAAATTTCCAATTGCTATCCTAAAATTGTATTTAAAGTTTCACTTGTATGCCGTTGTTTCCACAGTGAGACTTACTATGGGTGTACGTTGCAATAAGTAAAATATGCACATGCTGGCCAAACCAGGATTATGAAATTCTGTTCAATTTTTCCACCCCATGACACCCCAATGGTTTTACTGGCTGTTACTACACTATCATTCGATTTTTGTAATACAGTTAGATATATGGAGAATCAGTCAAGCATTTAATCTGTTTTTAATCCTATCAGCCAAACTGGCTATAAATCCTTTTTGACTCTCAATTTCTCTCCCTTCAAGTTAAGAACCAAACTCAGCTCAACCAAGATGAACTCAAATGAGGAGGTTTAGAGCTCTATTGAAGGGTTCTGATTGCATAATGGTGCTTATTTCCAACATTTCATCATATTTGACTTTCACAGAGACATTTAAATCAGGTTTCAAGGGTTAAAAGGATACAAACGTAACAATAACAGTAAAAACATAAATGTATACTTTTATTTTAACTACCTGATCTACCTCAAGTACGTTGTATATCTCTTCGTCTTTCAAGATACTGCAAGCAGATAAAGGAACAGTTTGATTCGCCATTGCCCTTGCAGCCCGGCCATGAACACGAAGGATTTCTTGTTCAGCAGATAATACTAACTTTTCCTTCAAAAAGAAAACAAAAAATTCATCAGTAAATAGGAACAAAATATACACTCTATCTTTTCAGTAAAGAATAGCCTGGTTGATAAAAGAAAACTTTTAAGGTTGCATACAAATAGAGAAACTCATTGTTAATCTTTACTTTTCGGTGGGACAAATTGTCTAAAAAAATAGGCATAAGGATGTTATGTGGTATTATTTTCTAGCAACCTCATGATTTTATGAAGACAATTTGTTCTGTATATAACTGAGGCTTCAACTTAGAGGAGGTGGGGGATTAAACCCTATTAAATGTGTAGTTATAAATCATAAAATGTTCAATTTTTAATAGCACTTCAAATAACATACTATGAGGTTCAGGGTAAAGAACTAGATTAGGAATTCTGAGCAGTAGCCACAGGCTACCTAAGTCACAAAATAAGGTAGCCACTTTTGCCTTTCGGTTTGGTTGACTCATTTTTTAAAAAAACTATGCAGCACAAAAAGTATGTAACCTATTTGCTATTAGTAAAATTAACAAATTAAAAGATTATGATAATCTACAAAACAAAAAATTTCCCTGGATATATTTTTTAATATTAAGATAGTATAAGCTAAAGGAATTAGTTTAACAGTAAGATTAATGTTATTACAATTGGAATTATAAATGCATAGATGATTAAACTGCAGCAAATAATAAAAACTTTATTTAAAACTACATTTTGAAAGGCCAAATGAGATGAAATATACATTGACAATCAGAAACAGATCTCTTTTAAAAATTGTACATCAAAATGTTCCATACCCTTTCAATTAAATGTTGCAGCCTAAGCCTGTATCGCTCTTTTTCTTGTTGTATAAAAAGTTCCTTGATAGAACCCTCAAGAGATTGAGGTGGAGATATCTAAAATGTAAAAAGTCCAATAAATAAGTATAAAATATAAAAACAATTTCAACAAGGCATTTACCTCTACTATTTGAAGGCACCCCCTCGCCCCGACATAAAATATTTTCACCAACTAAGATTGAAAATTGACAAAAACTATAACTATAGTTTTCATTCAAGATCTACAGTGAGTAAACACTTAACCTAATTGTAAGAAAATTGATTTCTTTGCTATTTTTCAATAAGAACAACCTTTTTAACTTCCACCATTTTAATCAACTTTTGCGACTTTTAATAAATAACTTAAAAAATGAGGTGGTCGCTCATAGAAGTTTCACTATAAATTTGTCAACTTATTAAGTTCCGAAACTACCCAATATTCACCTACTGAAAAGAGATCACTTTGAAGATTGAGTATTTTTTGATCATAACCTTTTCTTTAAATATACTTATTGGAATAAGATGTGCTGCGCATACATTGCAATAAAGACTAAAAACAGCAATTTCAATGAATTATTTCTGATGCTTGGAGATTTTTTTTAAAAATTGCACATTCTCTTACGTCAAAATTTAAAGACACAAACATTAACTCACCAATTAAGGATTGTCCAACTAAATGCAATAGTAAATACAATATGCTAAAATCTTAATTAATTAGAATGCAAAGATTTTTGCTCATCTTTAGCAGAAAGAAATTTAGATTCTTGTATTGCAGACACATTAAATGGATGAAACTAAAATTAATTGTTGATACTCTACAGCCGCTTAATAGTAATAATAAATAAAATCAGTTATCTGACAGGAATTGGACAGTTTAATTGGACCTGAGTTATCAAGTTTTGCTTTAAAAACAAAACGACCTTAAATTGCCCACTGTAAATTGAACGTACTTATAATACTTACATACACACACTATTCTTTGAAACAAAAACTGAGTTTGATAATTACCATGGGTACAGATAGACGACTTGCTGCATTTCCTTCTAACACATAAGAGCACCTATTTAGAAGATAATCTTTGAAACCCTGAGGAGCCTTTGGATGCACGACAATCATAGATTTTCTTCGTTTATCAACCTGTAGTAAAATGCGAAGAGAATAAGTTTTAAATCAAAAACACTTATTACAATGTCACTAGCAATGAAACAAATTTAACAATTTATTTATTATGTTAATTATACTATCATTAGAGTTAAATTATTAGAAACATTTACAAAATACTGAACACAATAGTTAATTACACAATGCAGCACTTGGCTGAAAACAAAACACAAAACTTTTATATATGTGGGGCTATCATCAATGGCGACTGATAATAATGCAATTAAATATTCACCCAAATGATTATCATCATCCAATATGTTGACATTAAGTCATGAGTTATCACAATTTGACAGTTATGCCATTTTAATGAGTTGTAATCCAGTAAGGGGGAGGGGGGGGGGCAAAACACCTTCCAGAATCCTTGGTTTAAAGCCATATCGACAATTCTGGTATGCCAGTTAAATAAATGCAGGGTTAACACAGGAAAAATGCCATGAAAATACCAAAAGTAGCTTGAAAATTTCTAGGCTGCAAGAAAAGTAGCTTCGGAAAAGTAAAAATTGACAAATAAAAGTAGCATTTATGTGATTAGTTACTTGGAGTAATTTTGAAATTTCATTAATTTACATTTTAACGAAGTTGAATAAATACTGAAAATATTTATTAGACATATTAGAAGTTGTATCAATAGCCATCAAATGAATATTACCTGCTTCCTAATATTTAAGTACATTTGATAAGAATTCAACAATTGATGTTGTTGCTGGGAATCTTCATTGCTGGAAGAAGATGAGCATGGATTTTGTGACCCATTTTCACTGGCGTTCTCCCTTGCTCTGAGCTTACGTTTTCGAGGATGTATGTCGGGCTGATGAACCTGAACTTGTTCATCATTTGAGCTTTCTCCGGACACTTCTGCTTTTTGACTGCTCGATGACACCAAGTTCGAAGCTGTCGCTTCCGAATTATGACACTGGTTAGGAGTGCTGGTGGACATAGCTGCCTGCATGCGCTGACTACTACGCGTCACTCTTTGGAATCTCTCCTCTGGGGGATGAGAATCATCTTTTGATTTACAGGCATCAGACTTTGAAACATCCTTGGTTGTTTCAGACGACACAGATGCACTCACTGTTTCAGAGTTTGTATCTATAGTATCAGAAGTAGTTGTATTTACAACGTATGGCAATGCTTGCTTGGAAGTGGAAACCTTGCTTCTTTCTCGAGTCTCTAGCTCCAAGGAACCAGTACCAGATGGAATGACAATTTTTAAAGGAGGAACTTTTGGTGAATGCGGCCCAACTGCAGGCTGGCCATTGAAATTGCTAGAGGATTCTACATTCGTTTCATTGGAAGGAGCTTCAGCATCACTTGGGTTACTCTCCGTGTCAGAACTAGATAAACTACTTCTTTTGCGAGTTTTAGGACTTCTCTGATCATTATGGTTATCTTGATGAGGAGCCTTACCGGAAGGAGATTTGTGTCCTCGACCTACACTATGGCGACTCTGAACACTGTCATTACTTTTCCTCCTTTTACGACGGCTTTCCTCTTTTTCAATGTCACTGGTACAATCTTTATCTTTGCCATTTGAGTCACTACTGATGCGACCTCCATTAATCTTAGAGGCAACAGGCTCTGCATCCATTTTGTCAATAGAAGACTTATCAATTCCTTCTGATTCTTCAGTTTTTTTCTCCACAGCGCCTTCCTCAACCTCCTTGCCACTTGTACTACTTACAGCCTCACATTTACTTCCAGTTCCTTCATTATCATCGAGAGCTGGGAGGTTTTGTGTAGATGAAATGGTAGCATCCTCTTTGCGAAAATCATACACATCACCTTTAGTTTCCATAGTAACACAATAGGACTGGTACTTTGGCTGAGAAGAACTAATGTCATTAATCTTGGCACTGCTTGGAGTTTTGTCATCCCTTGATCTAATAGACTGAAATCGAAGAGTCAATCTCGGGGAGGTGGGTTTATCTGCACCTGAAATTATTCAGTGTTTAAAAATAAATTACAGTACAACAAACTACGAGGGCAATTCGGAAAGTAACCGCCATTTGGGCGTGGCGCTGGAAGTACGGTTCGGAGCGTTCTCAATCGAATGCACAAGCAATCTGTGATTCAGTAAGCTTCCAGCGGGAGAGTGAAAGTGTTGTAGGACCAAGCATTTGCTAGTTATAGCGTGACAAAACGAGTGTCGCCATAGAAAGTCCCGCGCAATGTGAGGTGCCAGGAGTGATAAGATTTCTTTTGGCCAAAAAAATGTCAACAGCGTATATCCATCGTGAATTGTGTTTTGTATACGGCCCAAACATTATGAGTGAAGGTGTAGTGCGTCAGTGGGTTTTCTTCAAGGACGGAAGAACAGACATCCATGACGAATCACGGAGTGGAAGGCCGTCTGTAGACCAGACTTGGCTCCTTCTGATTACCATCTGTGCACTGCAATGAAGAAGTGGCTTGGGGGACAGCATTTCGCTGACGACGAGGAACTTAAAAGCACAGTAACACATTGGCTTAAATCGCAGGGGGCCGCTTTTTATGCAAATGGAATTGATAAATTGGTAAAACGGTACAAGTGCCTAAATAATGGCGGCGACTACGTTGAAAACTAGAGGAGAGTTGTACTTTTGATATGTAAATAAATGTTTTTCCTCTGTGCTGGTTTGTCTTATTTACAGCGATTCAGAGGTTACTTTCCGAATTGCCCTCGTATTTTGACAAATATTCACTTAGAGCTTGCAACTAGAATCACTCAAGGGGCAATACTATTTTTTCAATATATTTTTTACTATTTATTTCCCTTTCTTATGCAGGGTTCATACTCATTTTTAAAAGAGAAAATTCAGGACTTTTTAAGGATTCTCAAAACATTTTAAGAACTCATCGGAAATAATTAGATAATTTTAAGTACACCATTTCAAAGTTTTCCAGGCGGGCAAAGTATTTGATACACATTATACATACTATACACATACATAAATACATAACATTGTTTTCAAAATGCAGAGAAAGGCGCAACTGATTGTGGTCTATTATCAGTTAATTATATAAGTTTTTCTTATGCGGTAGAACATATTTTTCGCAACGAGAATTGAAAGTAAATAAATATGTATACAAAAATAAATAGTTGGTAATCCTTTTTCCTTGCATTAAAACTCAGAATTTGGTTTGAAAAACTTCATAATACTATTTCAGGATCAAAAGAACAACTTGAGGTTGCTTCATTTCATCATGAAATTCCAAAAACTTTTACAGGCTGTTCAGCCTAACAGATTAGAGATTTATCATAAATATTTTGAACGTTTTCTAAAATACAAAAGAAAGTAACCATGCCGAGCTTCAATACAATACAAGACTGTTAGTTGAACCACATGTTTTTGATTGACTTCTGTATATTTTCTAAAATAAATTTAAGAAATAAAAATATGATTGAAAAACCTTCCAAAAATAAACATGATGCAAAATGATTGAAATCTCAAACAAGGCATGCAATTTCCCGCAAAACATGTGTTTGACATGGATTGCATTTTTCTCAAACATACCTTTTCGGCAGATTTCGCAAAGAAAAGAGAAATTTGTCATTTTTTTAAAAAAAGAAATATTTTAGAAATTTAAAGGTTTTTTTAAGGATCGTAATTTTGCTTGATGAAATTAAGGGTTTTCTTTTTAAGGAAGTACAAACCCTGATAGGAGCAGTGCATGATTTTACTGCTCCCAAGGATTGATGCTTAAGAAAACTAAAAATTGGCATGCATATTTGTAAAATTGTATATCTGCAAAAAAAAAAAAAAAAAAAGTTATAAGTTAATTGTAATAAAAAGTTTAAACTGCTTTTATATACCTTTATGTGTTTGATTTTGAGGTGAATTTTTTCTCATGGTAAGCTCACATAAAGCTGAGATAGGATGGCAGGGTGATGTCTCGCTCTGCCTGTTTCCCACAGCCTCAGGGATTCTGAGGTGTTCTATGGATACTGACTCTCCAGCTGAAAGAATTAAATAAATTCAAAAATAAATAAAAACTATTGCAATATAGAATGGGGGGGGGGGGAACTATCTCATTATTTTTTTTTGGGTCAGTTTAAACAAACAAACGTGAAACTTGTTAGAGAAAACTAGGGTTCGCGTTCATGGGCTATAGCGGGTTTTTTTAAGCAAATCCGCAGGAAAGGGGTGCAACTTTCGCGAAAATTCAGGTCCTGGCGACCCAGAACACCAAAAAGATAAGTTCCAGAAAAAAAATTGGGGAAAATGCTGAAGCTGTAGTAAATGCTTTTAAGCTTCAATGACCAGGAGAATCAACAGAAAGGGATTAAAATGACCCTATCTCTTTATCAGCTATGCAAACACACCCCTATTGTTGACCAGTTAATGGAATTTCAGTGATAAGACTGGAGCTTACAGTGACTTCCTGGGCAGACTCAGGGAGCAAAATATTGCATGTTCATAAATATCCCATTATACTGTATTCAAAGAAATAGTTCTCCCTCAACTTTTATCTTAGGGGAAATTCCTGAAAACAGTAATAAAGACTAAAAGTAAGAGTGGTTTCAATACAATCTTCAGGATTACAGGGTTGCCACGGAAGTTCAAGAATGAAATTCCCTGACATTTCCAGGTGGTTTTGAGAAAAATTCCAGGTTATCAATCTCCACCTTCATTTTGCAACATTAATATATACATCTCAAATTTTGATAAAACTTACCTCATTTTCAAACTTTGCAAACAATGGTTACCAAATTTAATTTACTCAAGCTGAAATAATCAAAAATATGTACTAAGGGTGGCTCAATTTTTTTTTCTCTCAGGTCGAGTCCAAGACACCCTTATCTTTTTTAAACTTACTAATAGTATTGTGCTGTAAAAGTTTTAGCTTCTTACTCAAATTTTAAGAGGTTGCTCAATGACCCCTTAATTTAACATTAGCCCTAGAATAGAAAAAGTCACAAATTTAGAAACATTTAATTTCCCCAGCTGTTTTTTTTAAATGTAAGTAATTATTTTATTGCAATGAATATGCTTATAACTCGTGTAGATTATAGTATGTAACATTGTTTTTTCAGTTCAATGTATTTTTTAACCCCCTCCATACTTATGAAGTTTGGGGAGGGGGTCGAGCACCGGCTTTCAGTTGGGATAGGAAGTTAAAATTCTTCCAGTATTTTACTATCCACAAGTCTAAAAACATTGAGTGGTGTCCCGTTTTCTAGGAGAAACCTTTTTTTTAAGTGTATTTTTGAACTACCCTAATGTACTAACACAAGTGAAGCAAATAACTGTAATAAAGAATTAATGTAAATGTAGCATATCTAATTTTCAATAGCGAGGAGCCACTGCCTTACATCAAGTGAAAGAACTGCGAAATTAACAATTGTGACATCTGTATCACGAAAATAAAGTTAATTGCTAAAATAATCTGAACTAAAAAACTATGAAACCTAAACTTTTTCAATTATTGCCTTCCACCCCTCCAATCCATTGAATTCACAGCGCTTTTAGACATTGGCCTGTAAAAAAATCATGCAGCTTTTAGCTCCACATATTTCCCCTGTTTGTTGCTCATAAAACAGGGATGCTCCCCCCCTCAAGTTCAATGGCACAAAAATATTTCTGAACGCCTTAGCGCTTTTTTATTTTTAACCCTCTTTTTTTAAATATTTTTTTTCTATTTATTTATTTTTAATTATTATTGTTTTGAAAGAAAAGTGTGCTCGCTCCTCCGCAATAAAATACACACACAGATGAAAATAATAAAGTAAAATAATATGAGTAAATAATTTGAATAAAAATAAAGTAAAATAAATAATTAAAAAATCCCCCCCCCCCCCCAATTTTTTTTTTTTTTTGATAGCGCAACTGGCGCCATAATCACTCCTGTGGGCACCCTGTCTTAAAGTTAAATTTTGAGTAATGATCAGAAACTTCTCTGACGTGCAGATTTTTTTAAATCGGATTTCTTTTATTTTGAAAGAAAGAAGAGCATTGAAAGTCTTTAAAGATCACTAAAATACTAAAAGATTATGATACTTCTGTAAAAAAGAAACTTTCTAAGTTTAAAATTGTCTAATGAACTAAATTTACAGAACAAAATTGTTTAGAAGAATACGATTTCATTAATAAATTTAAAGAAATAATATGAAATATGAAAAGATTATTGCAGCTCATTAAGAACTTCAGTCCCACTCGCAGACAAAACAATGTGCTGTGTATCATAACAACTTCAGAACCTCTGACGTAGTAAACAAGCAGCCGTAAACAAGTAGCGTTTAAACAGAGCCCGCTCAAACTGGGAAGAAAAGAAGAACCTTCTGCTCATAGCACGCCGCCGACTGCTAAGGTGCACGCGCCAATGGCAGAGAGTTGATAAAAAGAACTGTAGGGGGAAGAAGAAAGAGGGGAATGACAAAACGATGAGAATGAGAATGGCGGCAAAAAAAAAACAAGGTTGAAAGTTTTTTTTTTTTTGACGTCATAGACCTTATAGACCGCGCTAAGAACGATCAAGATCAGAACGATCAAGATCGATCGGAAATATGCAATTTTTCATTTTCCCTGATTTTCGGCCATTTTCATTTTCCCTGACAATTCCAGGTTTTCCCGGTGCGTGGCAACCCTGGGATTAATACAAGACAACTGTACAGTAAAAGCATATCTATTTTGCATTCATGTAACCAGATTTACTTTTGAAGATCATTATTTTGTATCCCCAATAAAAGGAGGGGAGAAAAAAAAAAGGCGAACATTTTTCGGATCTCGCTAAACACAAAGCTTTGAACTTCACATTTTTCTTGTTAAATTACTTATGACTACTTGAATTTTATACAAAAGTCCTTTAACCTTGTTCCCTTTCTATTTCTGATGGGCTATTTTTATTTGGACTTGCAAAAGTCATGCATTAATTGATCACCCCATTTTCAAAATAGCGCGATTTAAAAAACAGAATGGAAGCCGAAACAGATATTTTGAAAGAGTCAAATATACTAGTTTAAGATTGCAAATGAACAATTTTCACACTCATGTGAGAGAATGTTTCTTTTTTAGCGTTGGGTTCATTCGCTTGTGATTTTTTTTCTATTTTTATGTAATTGCCAATAACTGATAATTTATGGTAGGGGGGGGGGAGGAGGGGAGGACTGTTCGCTTTTCTCACCTAGAAAAACAAAGGTTAAGGAAGTGCTTTCTGCTTGATCAATCAGAGGCATTTGTTATTTATTTTCTGCTAAAATCCAACTTTTAAGTAAATTTTGAACTAATCTCTTTGTAATTGACTAAATAGTTTCTCACATGACTAAGTCTTGCAAGTGTATTATTTAAAATAATTTTACAATGATAATCACAGAATAAAGGGCAAACTTGACCAATTTAGTTTATTTCATATCTTTTTTAAAATCACTATGTGGGTAGTCCCCCCCCCCCAAGCATAAATATTTTTATATTATTCATTTACAGGCTAATATTTTCTGTTTAAAACTAAAGGGACTCATTTTTTTCCACCAAAGGACCCCAAATCTATTTCATTAATGGGTCCTTGAGACCCAGGTTATGGACAGTTGGAAACTGGAAAACACTAATAAGAAATCCAACAAAAGAAATTCCATTTGCACATACAGAAATAAAAATAATACAAGAGTAAAAATAATGTTAAAATTTATTAAAATTAACATTCATACAATCCTATTACTTCTAAAGGCGACTTATTAGCCTAAGATAAGGAAGAAAAGGACTCTTTATGGTTCGAGGTGACCAATCACTCATGAGCCAGGGCAGAATAACAGGTTGATTTAACAAATGTTTTCAGTACTTTCACAAAAATAATTCTAAGAAAATCTTATATGGATTGGAACTATTAACATCAAGAACTATTTGTAAACAAGTGACTTATATAGGATTTTTGAAAACTGACCTTATAACAAGGTTTAAATGTACTAAAAATTTAGAAAGTAAAATTTCAAACAAATAATTAAATAGATAAAAATAAAAAAAATAATAACTCCATTTAGGAAATAGAACATATAAAGATAATTAAAATATTTGCAGGCTGCATACAAAAAGAGTGACATCGTAAAATGCTGCTTGGAATTTACACAATTACATGCAAAGTCTTTAAAATTCAGTAAGCTTATTTTCCACATGAAAAGCAGTCAATGGATACAAATCAGTTTAAAATATCATACTTATGAGAGGTATTGCATTAACCGAAGTTTAATATTCCACTTCAGGAATAGATTTTGTTTCAAGAGAGGATTAAGTATTTAATTAAAAAATGCTGCCTTTTGTGAAAGACGAGATTCAAAACTATTCCTGTAAAGGTACCAACTAAATTATGATAACAGTCAAACTCCAATTATCAAAATCAACTGGGACCAAACCTCATTCGCATAATCAAAAGTTCGGGTAGTTGGATATTTTCTGAAAAATCCATATGTATGCTGAAAATAAGAGAAAAAACTATTTTTAAAGAAAAAGAGCTTTTACTAAATCAAATGAAAAAACAATACTTCATGATGTTAATACTACTTGCAAGTGCTGTACATTAGCACAGTAAGTACTATACACTGATTCAAATGACAGTCATTGCTTGTTCGAAATCTCAACCAAAGTAAATTGTTGACTAGCTTAGAGGAGAAAATAGCATGTAAACAGAATAATTTTTTTTTCTGTATCACATTATGTTTAACGTCTTAATTTTTTTATCTGGAATTCTGAAATCAATTCAGATAATTTCAGATCTACTGTACTTTCAAAAAGGTTCCATTGCAATACATAATGTTTGTCAATGTGCTGTTTTCATAGAATTATTTTTGTGAACCTACTGATGAGAAGTGCAAAAATAAGTTCATTAGTAAAAACTGAATGTTTTAATAATTTGCAACCTACCTCTAGACTCCTTTGGTGCTTCTAACTTGGCAGCCTTTCTCAAAATCTGAGCAACTTTTTCTGATCGAGCAACATCAAGAGGTGTTCTCCTATTAGCATTTTTCTGGAGAGGGTTAGCACCATTCTTCAACAGAAGACTTACAATCTGCCAAATCAAAACAACCTTTAATTTAAATCAAGACAAAGCTACCTACAATATCTAAAACTTCACGTGCCTAAAAAAACCCTTTAATTAATTTGTGAATAAATTAACTGAATAAATGTAATGGATGTGTTTAAGAGCTTTAGAATTTGGGAATGGGGTTGTTTCCTTTAGTCACTTGTAAAAAAAAAAAAGCATGGACCTAGAAAATACTTTTATTTTCCCAACAGTTATTTTTAAATTAATTTTTTAAAAATGTACGAGTTTTCAAACAAGGCATGGTCTTGATGATGTCACAAATGATGCTTTTTGACGCATCTTTCTACAGCGTCTCCACATTATGATGATCAAGAAGCGAATTAAAATTGCGCTCTACGCTTGCTATCAACCATATTGTTCCAATACACGTAAGTAAAGATGCAAATTAAATATTTTGCATTGTGAATGGCATTTCATCATTTGTGATTTCATCGGCAGAAGCACAAACAATGAAAGCGCTCCAATGTAAGTAATTTTTTTTCAAATATTAAACTTAAACATTATTTAAAAAATGGTCAGATCCTATGTTTTTAAGCATGCTCTTTCAGAAAAAAAAAACCACTTTTAAAATTTTTCAAACAATTCCATTATTAAAACAATACTTTTTCATGCTTATTGATTGCTGCATCATGCAAAGGAGTTTCCTTTTCCAATCCACAAGCATTTACATCAGCTCCAAATTGAATCAACACTTTAGCTATCTCAAGCCAACCATGATTGCAAGCTTCATGTAAAGGTGTCCATCCTAAGTACAAAAGAACTGAAATTACTCAAAATGAAATGCAAACATTTCTAGCAAATTTTTGGACACAAAAATGTACACATAATGAAAAATTAAGCTTCTATGAGAAGATGAAGATAGGAATCAGATGTTTATTTTTAACAACAATACTAATTAAAAAAAAGTTAATTGAAAGAGTGAAAAAATGTCAACTAGTCTCTAAATGTAAATGCAAAGCTCTGTTATATCTTTAAATATATCTTTCCCCCCAAATCAAGAAAGAGACAGGACGCTTTCAGATAAAAGAGTACTTTAATTCAACAAAAAGGGCCCTTTTGATAGAATTTTTGTTATAGATAAGATATGCATTTTTAGATAGTAATTTATTTTTATTTAATGAAATTTTTTTAAATGTTTAGCTTAAAAAATGATGCTAAATTCAGATACAATGAGTGGATAAGTGATTGAAACAAGATAGTAATGTTTCAAGGCCAGGCTTATGTGAATCTTTACCTTTTGAAAAAAAAGTTTGCTTTTGTGATGAAGCTCTGTTAAAACTTCTAAGGGACAAGGAGGGGGCAACACCCTCCTAAAAAACTGTGGATTGAAACACAAAAATACATAATCTTGAATTAAACTAATTTAAGGATGTGTCTTTTAACATGGTTTGCTGGTCTAGGACAACAAAAACATTAATTTTAAATTTTAATAGTTGATGAGAACAGTGAAGTTTTATTTCTTGTTCCTTCAAAAATTGAAAATATCATAATTCTTTGATTTTGATGAAAGTGCGCCTTGATCTACAATATGATTATTATCCCTTATTTTCAAGAACCCATTGGAAAATCAAGTACTTCTAAATGATATTCAAAGAGCATGAGAACCCTGTTGACATGCTAAGTTATTTTATCATTAGTCATTTCCCCCCTTAATTTTTCATTATTTAAAGCCAGGAAAAATTGGATCACTGAAAATTTAAACCAACCAGTACAATTTTGTAGTTACTGTTCCATTGAAGCAGTTTATTTTTGAAACTTTTCCCCCAGCTAAATATACGCAATGATTGCAGTAAAAGGTTGATTTTTTCACTTTGAACAACCCAGCATACTTGGGAAGCTATTGCAGTCAAGCCTACTATAATAAAGAGGCAACATTTTAAAAGTTTTTCAATCTTGAGAATTATCAGCATGCTTCAATAAATGAAAACTAAAAGCAAATAAAAATAAACCTATATTTTAATATGCATTAAACTTTAATTCTATAAGTTGTATAAAAATTATTTCAAGAAAAACACATAAGATCAACTAACCTGCAAAGTCACGAGTATCAACCAAAACACCTTGCCTTAGAAGTTGGCGTACTTTTCGCAAATCGCCTTTTATGGTAGCCACATGTAAGGGAGTTTCCCCTCTCTCATTTCTTTTAAGCTGTAGATGTTCAGGACTGTCTTCATTAACTGCTGCAACTTCTAAGGAAATAAAAAACCTTGCACATCAATATTTTACACCAAAATTCGTATTTTATCATTTATAGTTAATCTTAAGGTACACAAAATATCATGCAACAAGAAAATGATGTGCAGTGTTTTATAACGATCAATTTATTCCTATTGCTTGTTGTACTCATTCTTAACACAGCAATCTATCTTCATAATGAAGAAACAGCTTGCAAGCAGCCTAGCAATATACTGCAAAAAGTATTGTCCAAAAATAAATACATAGAAACTATTTAAAGGCTATCTTATTTTTTTAATATTACTCTTGGGCACAATATCCAGAGATTCTAGTTACACTTACAATTGATGTTTTTTAAAAATACAAAAATATTTCAAGAATTACTCAAGCAAAAAATATTTTTAACAAATGAAAAAATCATTTTAATACCATTTAATAATTGCATATGATTCATATGAAATTGCATTAGCAGGTGTTTACAGCCATTTGGGCTCTGCGCCCCCTCCCCCCTCCAACACATTAAGAGGTAAAGCAAACATACGTAGTGAATAAAATGCTTTTATTTTAAGGTTCCAGGCATATAGATTACAGAGAAAGTTCAACCTCAACTATTGAAGGCAAAAGTAAATTTTAAGAAGCAATTCCAGAAAAAAAAAACCCACATCGCCTTCCGATTTAAACACATTTATACACAGTTGAGCACTTTTTAGAAACGATCACACGTCATAAGAAGCAGAAATATGCTAACACATTAAAATGACGAAAGAAATAAACATTAAACGAAGTTAGTTTATTAATTCAAACTGCTAAGTATGACGAAAAACGTAACATAGTCGAAGAAGCTTACTTCAATAGGTGTTTTTAAATGCCCATCTAATAACCGAAGACCTTGAAAATGCGAAACAAACAAAAAAACTCATTTTGGCATCCACAGCTCAATTAGAAAAATCGTTGAAACTTATTGCGCCATAAAGGCGAAAAACATGTCGTAATGCATCAGCTAGAATTTTTGAGCAAGGAAATATTTGCAAATTTTAAAAAAGTGATTGACTCGCTACTGTCACAAATGCACAATATTGCATTCAAGATAAACGTCTGGGAAAATACTTTGTCCTGGAAGGATCGCATTTTTCTGCATAAAGTGTACTTTAAAAACATTTAGAAACACAAAAAAAAATTCTTTTCGGTGAGGTATTTCATTCAGACCGGTTTTAACTGTTTATCATTTATTGCACTTCATATGTGAAATTTAGGCTTAATGAATTACGCATCTTACAAGGTACTCACTCTAAAGGGAATTCTGTCGAAATAAAACTCGATTGGAAAAACATTCAATCTCTCTCTTGAAAAAAATTATCTGTTATTTTAAAACTTCTTAAAGAATACGTAACGTACATCATTTTGCAGTTTTTATGAAAGACGAGCACGTAGCTCCCCGAATCCGAAATTCAACTGAAAATTAATTGGCGCCATCTATTGGTGTTCATTGTAAGTAGTTCGAATATTTATTTATAAATTAAATGCACATAACTCTTAAAATTTTAGAACAAGATTAAGAGATAAAAGAATACTAGCGAGGAGTTAAGAGATGGGAGAGGGGGGGGGGGAGAGCTTAGTTGGGGAATCAGAGAGTCGTCTTTTTTTTATAATATAAACAAACTTGATAAAATTATGAAAATCGTTTTTTAAATTTGCAAGATATTTTGACCTTGAAATAATTTCTCTAGACAAGAGCAGTGAATTGTAGAAATCAAACATAATTTATTTACAAAGATTCTTGCATTTTTTATACTGAACATAAGATTACTAATTAAAAATGTTTATTTCTGTAATTTGTATAATTAAAAATAAGATACAATAAGCTGATTGCCAGTTACAATTCTACATCTCTCTAATCCTTTATATATTCTCATTAGTAAACTATGAAACTAAAGTAACAAGTTTTTGTCAAGAATTCAAGAAATAAAAGCTTAAAAAAAAAAAAAAAAAAAAAATCTAGGGGTTAGTGTAATTTTAAACAAATTTACTTCCCTGTACACTAAGACTTTGCCCCAGTGTCTAATGTATGAATCTGATTAGAATCCCCAATAAAATTCGCTGCTTCAATCAATTCAATGTTTTTTTTTCTTTTTTAAAATTCTACTCCCATCTGCGGCATTTATGCTATTAATTGATTAGTAACTGAGAAAAGACGAAGACGCTTAAAAATAAAAAATAAAATTTAGCGGCTTTAGCATTGTCTTGAGATCTCACCATTTATATCACCCACAGGTAAACAAACTGAATCCTTCACCCCAATTGGATATAAGTATTTTTGTAAATCACACTGAGAGGGGGTGGGGGACACTTAGCAATACTTCTGACACCTTGCTGATTTTTATGTAAAATGCCCTACGAATACAAATATGACCATCGTTTTTCCCCATCACCTCCCTCCCCCTTTTTGGAATCACTGTGTTCCAATTTCTTTATTGATAGAATAATTGCATAGAAATTATTTTTACTTGGAGCTGAAGGAACTTTTTTAACCGTTATCACTCTTCTGAGGGGCTAGAGAGGGAAAAAAATTTCAAAAGCATGAACATTAATAGCAAGTTGGATGACTTATGGGGTATTTGTCTCTAAAGTATTTAAAAAAACCCTCAAAAGCAACCCTTTTTTATCTAGAGATTTGATTTACAATTATTTTATTCATACTTCAGAGTAATAAGAGTATTGGACTAACTTCTATGAGCCTTATGTGTGAAAACTTTATTTGCTGTAAAAAAAAAACTTGAAAACACTGCATGTTGCATATAAGTCGCCTCACAGATCTTCAGTAAAGAAACTTCCCATATTATTTATATTTACTCAAGTTACTCACAGAAAGAATGAAGATTAAGAATGAAATTAAGTATGTTTGTAATATAGCACTAATGTATATTGGTCATTTCATTAAGCCCGGATTACCCAATAGGCCAACCTAGGCCTTGGCCTAGGGGCGCATATCCAGGAGGAGAAAAAAATGAACAGCTCATTAGAAAAATAAAAGGAAAGTGGCATGCTAGTATTTGGACAGTAAAAATACAGCTAGAACTGATTGGGACCTTACCACTGAGCAGAAAAAAGCAATTAGAGGAAAGGGGGCGTAATGCTTGAGTCTAGGTACTGTTTCTGGTCAAAACAGATAATTTTCTAGGGGCGCCAACTCCGAGGGCGCTGCAATGCTCCAGCAACCCCCCCCCCAATATTTGCGGGGGTGCCGGGCACCCCCACTATCAGCAGAAAACTGATGAAAACCTTTTTGTATGGCCTCTTTTTCTACAAGCAGAAAAAAGAGGCCATACAAAAAGGGACGAATTTTTAAATATTTAGCTAAGCTTAACAAAAAGAACAAATTATACTGTTGTGTTTTTGTTCCTAAACTATTTGTGTTTTGATTCTCACTAAAATTTTCTCTGCTTTAATTTAATTCATTCTATTTTACTTTATTTTATTTTCATTTATTTATTTTTTTCTCGTAAAATTTTTTTGTGGTAAAAACCCGAAGTAAAATAAGATATTTTCCGCCTAGTGTTTCTGTTTATAAAACTGAAGCACATTTTCTTGAGAGTTATACGCTCTGAAAAATTGCCCTTGTTTGGTCCATTGTGCTCGGTGTTTGAGCACCCCCACTGGTTTTCAAAACCCGGTGACACTAAATTTTCAATATCTTTGATTTGAACAATGATTTCAAAATTCGGTAAAGCTATGATATAGAAAGTGTTCAATGTAAAAAACTTGTTCATGAAACAATTTTTCTCTTGATGTCTTTAAATCATGTCAATAAGTATATGTTTTGCAATTAATAATTTATTAGTTCATGTTTAGTTTTGACAGTCAATAATTAGCGGCGCCCGAAGCTTAAATTTTTGAAGAGATGAAATTATTAATTTACCGAATGAAGTTTTAATTTTTACGGAATGACAAAACACGAGTATGCATAATTGCACGTGTAGCAAAATCTAACGAAAACAGACAATAGACATCCCTTTAAAGAATATTTTTATGTTGTCTCCAAACTGTCAGACATTGTTTGACGCATAAGGAAATTTTGGGGAGTTCACAGTGACCTCCTGCGGCCTTTGCCAATAATATCCCCTATTTTGTACACAAAATATTCACCATAGTCTGCTTTAGTTCTCCACACTAAGCATTGCATACAAGTTTCCTAATAAATAATTTCTTTGACACAATTTTCTATCTTTTCCTTTATAATTACCTCTGTTATTGGGTTTCACTTCCAACATATTATTTTTCTGAATATTTTTTTTTCAAAACATCATCTAGATCACAACAAAGTTGATAAAAATAAAAGAAAAATTAAATATATTTACAGAGAGAGACCAGCAGTTTTAAATATTTTCAAGGTAAAAAATGAAACTATCAAGGAATTCAAGAGTCATGATATCTAAATGTAAATAAAAAGGGGAAAAAATACTTCAGATATCACTGCTAAATATCATCTCAGCTCAAACCGGTAAAAGCTTTTTCCTTGGGCTACAGACATTTGTTTTCCAGACAGATAAAAATTTTGAGACGGAAAATTTGAAAATTTCACAATGGAAAACCAAAACAGTTAAATGTTTTTGAAAAAGAAAAATTGAGGCAAGATGTTTGATAACATATTTTAAGAAATGAATGAAAATTTCGGGACGTAGCAATGTGGTGAGGGAGGCGTTTTCTGAGCCTAATCCCATCATGTTACGTCACCAAAGGTAACCTAAAATTGCGAATTTTATAAATTTAATTTCAGAAAAAAATTACAGAAGAGATTCCCTCAACCCACTTCTACTAACATCTTCAAAGTTTTTCTGAGTTTGCTTTTTATGAAACGTTAGTTTCAAAAAGTTTCCGAGTGTTTCTATATTTTCCGAACATTATCGAGATTTTTTTCATAGGACCTCAACTTTTGAACATCTGTGCAGGAGGGTCCCCCTCCCCTTCTTAGCATTTTGAAGATGGTCTAAAATTTCGAAAATTTTCCGGAAAAGAGTCCTCAAACCCAATCCCTTTACCCAGCACCATCAGATGCATTAGAAGTCCTACAAATGCATATTTAGAGTTTTCTTTTCAAAGGCTTCATATCACAACAGATCGTCTAAAACTTTGTTTTTAAGTCCTCAAGCCCAAAGTTTTTCCAGGGAAATGACCTTGACTTCAGTATCCCCTCCCCCCTTCTCCAACTCATTTAAAATCGCCTAAGATTAGAACCTGAATTTAGAAAAAAAGAAAAAAATCCGGATAGCTGCAGAGTTCAGCCTTTCTCCAACATTATTAAAATTGTCTAAAGCTTTGTTTTTAGGACTTTAAATTCGAAAAATTTACGGAAGAGAGTTACCCAATTCCATCCCTCCTCCTTTTGTTATTAAAGATGACTCACAATAAAGTATTTAGGTTTTTAATTTAGAAAACTTTCTGGGGGAGAATGGCTTAACCCCATCCATTTCCCTAACATCATAAAAGATGTCTTCGATTGTTGCAGTCTTTAATATCAAATAAGTTCCTTGCTAAAGCAAGCCGCTCATCAAAAAAATATCCTCTAAAAAGTTTCAGGACCTCAATTTCTTCGTTGTCTCCCAGCATCATTAAAGTTTTTCAAAAACTTAGTTTTATGACTTTAATTTCGAAAAGGGAGGGGGAGAGTTCCCTAACCGATCCCTTTCTCTAACATCATCAAAGATGACCGTTACTTCGAGTTAAATGGCCTAAAATTGCATTTCTGAAGCGTCAATTTTGGCAAATTTCTGAAGTGCACCGGCAAATCCACAGCCCCCCCCCTTTGAACATTAACTATAGGAAAATTGAAAATGAAACCCATCCCTTAATTTTCAAACTGGGGAAAGGGCGCGAAATTTTCACTTATCTCCCGGACGCTGCTACGCCTCTGAGAAAGAAGAGGGTGGGGGGGGATACGATTTCGATACACTTCGAATATGTGAAGGGAGTAGGAGGGCGCAATCTCTAAGTTTGGCCTAGGGGCATAAATAGACGTTAATCCGGCCCTGCATTTCATACAGATTCATTGGATGGCTGTGCTCGACCATTTTTACTTTTTTTGAAACTCATATCCCTAAAAGCTGCATATGAAACCATTTGTTTTCTTGATCTCTCCATGTTTGAAACCGTTTTTATTTTTTCTCTAATCTTGACCTTTGATTTTTTAGAGGTCATTTAAAGTTATTTTTATAGGCAAAAATTGGACTTTTAATCCTTTACATTTTGGTCCAAAGTTATTTGAATTATTTATGGCAGTTAAATTTTACATTTATGTGTTATAGTACATAATATAATAGTCTCATATGCTAAGTTATAAAGCTGTATAATAATACAGTGAAGCACCGTTTATACATTTCTCTTTTATACCTTTTTTAAATTGGTCCCTGCAGTGTCTATTACACATTAACGTATACCTATTATACGTTTTTTCATTTGCACGCTTTTTTCATACAGTCCCTTCAAAAACGTATAAATGGTACTTCACTGTAATTAAATACAAAAGACTAAAGTTCAAAGTCAAATGTAAATTTGTTACACATTTAAAAGGGTAATAACTCGCTTCAGGGACAAAAACCGTAGAGTGAAGATACTTTGGTAGAGAGCGTGGAGCAACCCTTAAGCTGTTTCCAAAATGAAGTAACAGGACCTAAGGACGAAATTTTGGCTCTCCGTAACCAGTTCCGTCGACCGCATGGGATTTGTGTTGAGATGATTTTGAGAGCTCCGAAATTTTAACTGTTCCTGTTGTTTTAAGAAATATTAAGGATAGTACACTACTGTTGAGCTTTTGGATGCCATGAAAAGTATTCAAAAGATAGTGCTGTAACATTTCATAGGGCGACAGTTATTCCATTAAAAAATGATTTTTAAATGTATCAACATTCACCCACATGGTGATATTTTATTTTTTTTTAGATTAAATGATTAATTATCATTGTTTAATTAGTGATTGTTTTGGTTCTAATATTGATTTTGAAAGTTTTAATTATTAAAAGCCTTTGAAGATGAATTAATCTTTTGATATTTATTATTTTTCATAGCGAATAGACTTACGACTCTTGTCTGTTCACTTGGCGAGCAATTTTATCGCCAATAGAATTGAAAACAAAACAGTATCGTTTTACATTGTAATTGTTTTAATGATCATTAACACTTTTTATTATAACAATATTGAATGTTAAATGCTTTTAATAAATTAGCAATAAAATGTTTCATAGAAATAAATAAAAATGTTTTTGCAAAAAAGCTCTGTTTATGAATTAAATTGATGCATGAGTATTTATAGAAAAATCAATGAGTTATATAATACACTAGCTTTTACCTACGGCTTCGCTCACGTTCGGTCCATATTTTTTTTTTGGTTATTCTATCCATTTCACTGACTAAAAGTATTACTTTTGACTGAAGGAAACAACCCCATTGTTTGAAATGGTGTGCAAATTTGTGCTGATTATGCATTTGCTAATTTAGTTTGCAGATTATTTTACATGTTAACAAATGATTTAAAGAAAGAAATACTAAAGAAATGGCAATATTTCAGTTACATGGTGAAAACCAAAAAACAATATTGCATAGTCTTTACCTTCACAAACAGCGACAATTGAATAAATTGTCTAATACCTTAGCTATTGAAATGATTCCACAAAAAACATTTGGCGAGATTCCTGCTGATCGATCATATACTCAATCAACATAAAAAAAAAAACATTAATTGCCTCAAAGTTGCGTTAAACTGGAAAATAATCAGTCAAATCCATGTATTATTTCTAATCTTGTGTACTTAAAGATTTAACTTTAGATAAGCCTTGAACAGTCAGACGAAAAGCAAAAGTAGTCAACAATACAATTGTCCCTATCGACACGGAGTTGAGATGATACACTAAATACTATATTGAGTTGAGGAAAACCTTCGAACATGGAACTAAAAAAATCATAACTCATTTTTTATTCTACTTAGAAATTTCGAACAGGTGCCATCTTCAGCAGAAAAATCAGAGCTTTCGATGGACATATAATGTTAATATGTGCAAGTATTTTTTCACCCCCATATTAGAGAATTTCTATGAAAATTGTGTATTTTTGCCCCCTATGGGGGTTTTGCCCCCGCGTAACGGACCGAAACATACCCTATGTGTTATTCTGATGCATAAGCAATATTATTGTAAAGTTTCATCAAAATCCATTCAGTAGTTTTTGAGTGAAAGAGTAACAAACATCCATACAAACTTTCGCATACATAATAGTAGTAAGATTATATCTCATTAACTAATGGTACTTCTGTTATGTAGATTGATTAAAAGCAATTGTTCAAAAACTAAACAATGTCTAGCTGAACCATTTAATGACTTTTGATCAGAGCCAGATCTTTAAATTTTCGGTCCCCCTGCAACGAAATCTGTAGGATCCCTCCCCACAGGCCAGCGTGAAAATTTGCAACGTTAATAAGTCTTTTAGTGCTAGTTTTTTTCAATTTCTTGGCCGTTAGGGCCCTCCTACCCTCCCCATCCACCAGGGTCTGTGGGTACGGAGATCGGGGGCTGCGTTTGATTTTTAATATGAAACAAAAAAGTATTTAACATTATACTAATTGATACAAGATGACTTTTTTCCATAAATTATTCTAGATTTAAAACAAGTACGTAACTTTAAAAATGTTTGCTACATTTATTTACTGAAGTTTTCATTGTTGCTTTTAAAATCCAGTTTTACTTTTCATTAAATACTATAGATATTTCAGAACAATTGTTTACACCTTCCAAACAAATATTATTTTAAGGGATTTAAAAATAATTAGCATCTCTAGAATTTATTATTCATTGGCTTCAAGTGCAAATGATAGTTTTGAAAAGAGGCATGTTTTTCTCAGCGAATTCATAATTTAGGTGTTTCAATGCAATTTTTAATTAAAAAAACCCCCATTCTAAAGAGCGCGGGGGGGGGGGGGGGGGGGCAAGTATTATCAATATATACAGTTCCTTCTTTTTTTTTCAAATTAATGATAACAAATTTTTTTTTTCATAAATTACGTAAGTATTAAAAAAAAACAACTATTTCATTTTTTAAACATTTGTAAAAAAAAATGAAAAAAAGTTATTTTATGTTTTTATTTAAAAACTTAATGCAATTGTGCTGGCAATTACAAGCCTTGAATTTATCATTATTTTTTTTTTTGGGGGGGGGAGGGGAGATCAATGTGTTTCAGAAATGATTGACATCAAAAGTAAACCACTGTAAGAAAAGAAAAGCTATTATCAAATCGAAAAGTTGAAAAAAAAAAAAAAACCTGATGAAATATTCGCGCACGCTAAGATATGCGATTAAAGCCTAATATTGCAGTTTTCCACCATGTGATTTGTTAGCCGCTCTGGCACGTTTCTCTTGAAGGGGAAAATGCTGCCTGGATTCCTCTACGTAATCTCAACTCTATGACAAAAATACAAAATGATATACATATTGAAAAAACTAATTGCTGGAACCACACGAATTACACATTCTTATTATAATTGCATGTTTGTTTAAATTTTTTTGTTTACAGTATCTCAAAAATCAGAGAAATAACAAAAATGAATTTTAGACACTTGAAAACCAAAAGGGGATAGAATTAAAAAAAAAAAAAAATCTTGGCCAATTGAGTATTCTATTAACTATGCATGTTGTGTATATTGTTTTGTGTATTTGGTTTGTAAAACAGGTACAGTTTGTTTAAAATTGAGTAATTTGGCCAGTTAACGCACATACTAAAACAGAAATAAAAAGTATGAAAACATCATTGCACATTCTTAAATTGGGTATATTACACACTACGTAATATATATACTGAAAAAACAAAAATAATTATTTTAATTCAAGAAGTTAAAAAATATTTGGGCATGAATAAGTAGTGACAGTTTAATTAGTTACTATAGTGGTAATGTACCCTCTCCATATACAAATTTTTTTTTCCATACATAAAAACATACTCTCTATGTGCTAACTTATATAGCTTGACCAAAACATATGCAAAACTATTATATACATAACTGGGTGGGGGGGGGGGGGAACTGAAGTGCATTTTTAATTTCCTTTTTGAGTATAGTTTTGATAAAATGAACTCACCCAATAGTAGTAGTTTCATTGGAGACAAAGCATGTGGCATACTAGACTGCTTTATTTAAGTGGTTTTAAACACCTTTCATAACACAGCATTTAGGGATATGAGCACCATTAATTTTGAAAATAAATATAGGTTTCTGCTTTTGATGAAACTTTTTTAAATTGGAACTTATGCTTTTATAAATTGCTTATTTAGCAGCTTTCAAAAATTTGTTCAAAACAAGTGTTTTTTGTAAGTTTGAAATGATTAAAATGTTTTCCCGGTTATTATGAGATAGAGATTTGCACAGCTCTGGGCTTGTCTTTCTGACGCTAGTAACTATTCTTTCGCACACTGCACTGCTGTGAGGTATAGCTAGAACAAAAGAGCCTATCATGCTTCAATGCACTATTGGCATCAACTAATTTCTTCAACGCAGTCCATTTTTCATCCATCCTATTCATTTTCAGCATCATCCGGCAAATCATCTACTTTTACAGATCAAAATTCATTTTGGAACTCATCTTAGGCTTCACCTACAGTTTCTTCACTCTTCTGAAGCAACAGAACAGAACAACATCAGAGACCTCAAACACGTCCAAAAAGCTTACAATGTAAGACTAAATCTTACAAGTTGGTAGTTAGTTGATATTAGTTTCATAAATGCAGGTGTTGAGGAACTTTAATGGCTGTTGAAGTACACTCTCCAGGCTCAATCAGGTTAATCAATTCAATGTTAAGGTACTGTTCAAAATTAAATTTTCCCTGAGGGATAAAAATAAAGATTTATTTTTAACCCTCATCAATTTTCATCAAAACAAAATCACCTATTCAATTTCCTTTTCCTTTTTTCGATGTTTAACTGAACAAAAATATGAAATTACAAAACAGCATAATTCTGTGGAATATTATTGTATTTTAGGCATTTTTTGGGGGGCTTTTATGTCACTTTTGTTGGTTGATGTTATAACAAAATACAGTCCAACTTCGTTAGACTGTCAACCTTAGTGATGGGCCAAAAGTTGGTGTAAGTCGAGGGTGGTGGTTTAACGGATTTCCCCCAGTCCTCCACTAATGCATATTTTTATGAAAATATATCAGAAAGCATGTATTTTCTAGGGATGCGTAGTTCATGAATGAACAGATCAAAAAGAATGAAACCTTAAAATGAACAGATCTGTTCGTTCACCTAAAAAATGAACGACTGTTCTTTTGAACGGTGAGCGGTTTGGAATATTGTAGGGGAAAGTGTTGTACCTTGAGACACTGCTAATTTCTAAGAATCTATTTTGAGCAGCCATGTTTTTGTAATCTCTAACAGTAATCTTCATCACTAAATGGTGCCATAGTAAAAAATCAGCATTAAATGAGTAAAATTGACAATTTTGTGAGAGAAAGAAAATTTCCCGACTCCAAAGTAAATATTTTCTTCCTTTTTATTTCATTTTCTGTCTTTGTATTTGTAAAACTAATCAACTGAATTTTATTTTGTTACAAAAGAGAAGTACATTAAATATTTTGATTATGGGTCATTTTAAGGCAATTCAGACATTTATGTAGGGCCCGTAATGTGACCTTTTTTTTACCATAACTTTTTAATTTACTGTTTGATTAGCCTATTATTTTATTTTAAGCTTTTCCTACCAAGACATCAGCTCAAATTAAAATAATTTGCAAATCAAACGGTAAATTAAAACGTTATGGCAAAAAAAGGTCACGTTACGGACTCTACATAAATGTCAAAAATGTCGTTAAATGCCCTTTATGAGAAAATAATGATAGTGCATCTAGATTGACCACCATTTTGGTTTTTCCTAAGCCCCGTGGTGATTGTACCCTGGGACAGCCATACATTTGTGCCTTAGGACACGTTCCAAAGTACAACATATGCATGGTTCCTAATAATTATGATATATTTAGGAACACGGAACAGTGTTCTAATCTTATGTAGTCTTTTAAACACATTTAATGTCAGATAATATTTCATAATTTGTTATTCATTATTCATGATTTAATTCATCACCATGAAAAAAAAATATATATAAATATATATATAAATATATATATTATGTTTTTTGATGCAAAATTGGTTTAAGTATATGGCTGTTTCCTGAATCATGAAGAATGTCTCATGGAAAACAGGATGTGGCTCAAGGTACAATAGGATGTTGCACCTTGGCACAATTTTGGAACTCTTACTTTAAATGACTGGCAATATTTTATATTCAAACTGTCTGAATTTTTAAAAATATATTAGAAATATGTTGGGGTATTTTAATGTGACTTTTAGATTTTGAATTTGATTCAAATAATTGACGTTATAAATTAAAATATGAAAAGTGTCCCAATGTACAACACTCTCCCCTATTGATGCACTTGTGATAAGATCTTTTTTTTTTAAATTTTTTAAAATTACTTCATCTTTAAATTTTTAACCCCCAAACAACCTCAAATTTAATTCTTCTCAGTGCAGCATTTTTTTTTTCATTTCGAACCTTTTTATTTCATACTTTATTCATCATTTTTCTTCAACCGTTACAGTTCATTTGTAATTTCCCAATGTATCCTTTAGTAATGTTTTGTGCAACTTGTTAGGGCTACTTAAAAAAAAAAAAAGTTTGACTTTTCACTTCCTGTTCCATGCATCTGCTGAAATACTGCTCAAGCTTTCTGTCGCTAAACTTATTTCTAAAAATCACTTTTCTGGCAATCCTTTTGTCTTCTATAACATCCCTCCAATGAATAATCATCGATAATGGTTTGGCTTTATTTTTAACTTCCAAGTCTCTTAACGTACGATATCCTTAGTGGCAGCTCGTGCCTTGAAAAAGTGGGGGTGGGGGTGGGGGATCATGTGTGCACTCGCTCTCCCACCCCCCGTTTTTGAATTTCTAAAAAAATATATTTTAATACTCAAACTTTCATAAAATATTTACTTGAGTTAAATAAATAAAATTAAATTCATTTTAAACACAGGACAAGCTACAAAAAACTTAAACTACTAAGTAAATCACAAGAGATATTAATATCACGTTTATGTCTATGATTGCCGGCACGATGGTGCTCTTTCACCTCCTGCCTTTCAAAAAGGAAATTTAATTAATCAGATTGGGAAAAGCTACAAAATGTATCACGGAAATTATTTATCTCACGTTTATGTCCAGTACACTTTCCGGTGCTGCAAGGGATGCACTTTCACTCCCTGGCTTTTCCAAATAAATATATGAATTTTAAAAAGCAAGTACCTGTACCTGGACGACCGAGCATCGCTCGGCTTTAAAAGAATTATTTTTTGTCAACTCATGTTTTTTTAAGGTTCAAAACTTTTCCAAATATATTTGAAAAGCTTCACGTTAATGAAATATTAAGCACTCGACCTTCTTATAACACTAAAGTACCAAACAAAGAAGATTCTGAATGTAATTAAATCAACATTTTGCTTTAAACTATCTGTTACGTTTGTTTCCACTATACAATTTTCTTGTCAGTAATTAAAATATTTTGACCTTAGTTTTGCTATGGTGAAATCGGGTTTTAACCGAATACTTCCTTTCATACTATGATGCGTTTCACGATTTTATCCGAATCGAGATTTTCTTTTTGAATAAGTACTTTTAGTTTATAAGCCAGAAAATGCTACATACAGCATGTTATCCATCAAAACTGATGATCCACAAACCATTCCAACAAATGATAACAACTGTCTTAACAAAACAAAAACAATCTCAAGACATACACTTCTTCAAAATAAAATTTAGATGCGTGATTTAAAAAACATGTTAAACCATTTGAAGTGTAAAAAGAAAATAAATAAATAAAATAAAATAAAATAGGATGGTCAAGCAATAGTTTCACTTAAAAAAGAGAAAAAGCCTTACATCAACTTACATAATGCTTTTGAATTTGTTTTCAGCCAAGTGTGTTTAAAATTAGCCAAAGGGGCCAATATCAGCCAAGCCTGGCAACCCTAAGCAAGTATAAAATTTTAATGCGAGAAGAGACAAATTTTCATTGTTATGGTTGCAAATTGTCTGCCTGATGCGTCAACTCACAGTTTACTACAAGACTTAACTTAATTAGACTTTATATTAACAAACTGTTTTTTGTAAAAAATCACGTTTTTACAGAAAAAACACTGATGTAGATGAACTTAAAATGCTAATTTACAATTAAATCCAAAATTTCATCCAAATTGTTAGAGCCGTTTCCGAGATAAGAAATATATACATACCCACAAGAATTGCTCGTTTAAACATATAAGATATTAGTCTAATATTTTTATTAGTAATATTATTTTAAATCTTTTAATAACTAATTACTTTGAACGAGTAAAATTAATTTTATTTTAAGCAAGAGACCAAATTACAAAAGTGCAAAAATATTGTGATCAGAGACATTTGTAAAAATTATAAATTATTTAATTAACTTTAACAAAGATGAAAATACATCTCAGTATTTGCTTTAAAATAAAAATAGATAAACTAAATCTAAAAAAACTAAAAATAAATAAAGTAAAAGAGTATTTAAAAAGTAATTCTTAGCGATTTACATGCGGGTGTACCCTTCTGCATATGAATTTGCTGGAGCCCATTGCCCAGATTCAGAATTTTTATGCAGACAAAAAAAAAAAAAAAAAAAGCATATCGAACTCCTTTTATTTTCTTCAAATTATTGATAACTTGTCACAAACTATTTAAGCAGAAAATTAAAACAAGTAATAATTTCTATGTAACAATAGGAAGACATTTTTTGAATATAAAAAAAACTCTTGTAGCGATATATGCACACACGACGCATATACAACACAATAGTGACGCAACTAGAAATAATTTTTCAGGGGAGGGGGGGGGGGAGCACAATGGGAAAAAATCTCATCAATTTGATTTGATTTGCTCACCAAATCCCTCTATTTTTTGAAACATCTAAATTTTAAAAATGCAATTTTAGAGTCTTTGGTTTAGGGGAAAGAACAGTACAAGGCACTCCGCGGAAATTTAGAAATTGATGCCTTATACGTGGTTACAGGCCATATTTATTGACAATTCGCAACTCCAACGAACTATAGGGGGCACTGCAGTCACTGTCTAATGGCGGACAAAAAAACTAAAACAAACGCACGTGGTAACGAAGAAAATGCTAAAAGCGTTGTGATTTTTGTTCGTATGTATGATTTTTTCGCTTTATTCTTTTTAAATTAATTTTCAAAGTCTTGTGGATATTCTGGCCCACGTAGAAAGAAATGAGAATTCAAGAAGCATTACTAAACGTCAAAGATTAATGCAAACTACGTAGTTCGTATTTCTAAGCAGCTATTTCCACGACGTTGAATTCAATATTTATCAATTCTTGATAAAACTAAATAATTGTGGCCTGACAAGAAGAACAATTAATGCTAGAAAATTCAATATGACATTACAAATTATTATCGAAAGAAGATGATACTTTTTTGCCTTGCTTGGCTAGCGCTTATTGTTTTGCATTTGTAGCTGAGTTATTTCTCTCGAATTCCCGAATCGGTTAATATAAAATTTTTCTGTTTCGATTTTTCTAATTTCTGAGTTACGATTTAATTATGTCATGTTATGCAAATCATCAACAAAATTCTTACGGATATATGGTGGTAGTTTTCTTTTCAGTTGATTGACCATTATTTCTTTTTACTTATCGAATTCTGTAATCTTACTACCATTTTATTCCACTCATGATAAAAATTAAAAATGGTTCAACTAAAAACGCGAAATCTCGCCCCCTAACCCTAAACAAATTTGGCGAAACCTTTCAGCTGAGAATAAAAGGAATAAAGTAAATTCTTTCTCGGTTAAACATTTTTCATTTTGTTCTACGATAATATATTCAAGAAAATATTTTGCACACTGTCCATTCCAACTAAATGCTACTGTAAAATATGGTTAGTTTAATTAATTTAAGATTTAAAAAAAAAAAACCCATATTCTTACAAATTCATACAAAACAGTAAAATTTTTTACCTTGTATAACGTTATCCAAGTTTGTTAATCCAGAATTTTCGCTTTCACCATTTCTCAATCAACTCATATTTTAGAAGGAAATAATGAAAACTAACATTATTTTGAGAAGCTCGAGAATACTACTAAGGGACGAATTAATTTCTGTAGCTGAAAGCAATCTAAGGCACTTCGATTGCGTTAATAAATACTCAGAACAAACAGCCTGTGTTTACGTCAGCAGACATACGTGGAACGCAACGTGGCAATGTTTTAGTTTTCCCGGCAGTTTTATAAATCACCACAAGGTAGTATATTCGAGCGCTGGAGTTGCGAATAGGGTAAGGGATGAGGCTCTGGGACTCTCCCCCATCGTTTTTATTTCTTTTTTTTTTTTGAAAAATATAAATAGAAAGAAATTTCTCCTCCCTCTTCAGTTTTTCAAAATTTCAGTTCCAAAAACGCAATTGTAGACAAACTTTGAAGATTTTTACGGGAAGGGGTTCTGGAGCTCTCCCACTGAATTCTAGACTAGAAGGAAGTGGCTCTCCCCTAGATTTTTTTCAAAATTGAAGTCCTAAAAACTTAAGCACAATATTCTATGATATTATGATGAGGGGTTCAAGGACTATTCCACTTAAATTTTTCATAAGTAGCTATTTAAAAAACCAATTTTTTGGATGATATTAAAGGAAGGAGGCTCGGAGCCCTTGCCCAAATATTTTCTGAAAATGAAGTCTTAAAAACGTGATTGTAGGACCATATTTGGTAACGTTAGGGTCTTTCGAAATTGAAGCTCCAAAAAGGCAATTTTAAGCGATTTTTGAACGCAATTTTAAACGATGTTGTAAGATATTCGGAGACACTTTTCACCTGGAAATTTTGCGAAATTGAATGTCTGTAAATGAAAGTTGAGATGTTTCGTAATTTTTTTGGCGGGAGATGGGGGAGTAGGGGGGGGGATTCGGAAGAGACTTTTCTTTTCAGACGAACTTGAAAAAAAAAGGAAGAAATAAAACGAGGACGGGATCAGCATTTAGCTGAAACTATTGAAAATGCTTAATTTAAAGATTTATTTTTAAAAGAAATTAAATATTTACCCTAACATCATGATTTTTTTTGAATTAAAATCTCTTCTGCTGTATTGTGTTTCTCGGAGATCCGTTTTTAGAAGTTTCGAAGAGCAAAATGCTCTTTCGCTAGAAGCAGTTGTTGTAGAATGCATAAAAAGACCTTGAAAAGCTCGGAAAGAAGAGTAATACCTGCCGAATGATTTTGTTGTTGAAAAAAGACTAGAAGGCCTTCAAATTTAGAGGTAAATTTGACCCTTATGGAGTTTCAAAGGTACTTTTCAAGTAGATTTTTCGAGTTTTAAAATTGAATATTATATATTAATTTAAAAATTCAACTTGCCTATTAAAAGTCTTCGAACACAAGTGGAAACAGTAATTTTTAATCCGAGTTGAAGGGTTCAAGCTTGTTCAAACTCAGAGCTTTGAATGGTAACAAATGCGGCTTTTTGCAATAACCTTTAAAACTGGAGAAAAATGAACGAGAAAAACGAGAAACACGAACACTTTTTTTTTCTGTTTCTTGACAGAGGAAGTCCTAAAGGACGTAAAACATTACTGCCGTAGAAAACAATATAGTCTCCAACCTACAGAGGAAATTCTGTTGGGTGAATACTTCCTAACAATGCTCTGGAGAAAAAGGAAAAACGGATGGGCCCTGGGACAAATGTCGTGTTAGTTATCGGTTGGCCTCGCACCGATTTATTTTAAACCAAAAGTCGAGAATATTACAATACACATTTCAGGAAAAAAATACAACAAAGTAAATTTTTAAAATAATTTCCTGACCCCCCCCCTCCGCACATATACAATCCATTTTTTAAAATTTCAAGCACGTACGCCCAAAAGGGGGAGAAAAAAGGAAAATAAATAAAGTTAAAAAGTATATACAGTAAATTACCGCCCAATTAGCCAGGGCTAAGAAAAAGCTTAGACCATGAGTGAAAAAGTGAGACGTCTAGAGTCTCTGTCTAGACGTCAAGTCTAGATGTCGCTTTCAAAACAAATATGAACACCATCCTGTTCTGACAAGAAGATGTCTGAATAAGACTACTTGAAGTAACAGTTGAAATTTTGGCATTTCCCTTCTTATAAGTAAAAATGCTTTTCAACAACATAAAACCTAATACAGATACAAATTTTAATGAAAATTGTTGTTCTTTTTCCATTTATTTTCTTTTTGGATAAATAGAATAGAATACTCTCCCCCTTCCCGCCAAGGTAATAGATTAAATTTTTGATGAAAGTCTCCTATGACTTTATTGAGGAGGATGTTTGACCTCTTGTCCATATTTATGATCATTGACGATGTCGCCCTAATGATTTTGAAAAAGTTGTAGTTGCAGAAATTTTCGCAATAGCAAAACTATCCAAATTGTTATTTAAAATTTTTACATACTATTAAAAACTAAAAAGGACAAGTATTCTTATTAGAGAAAAGAAATTTATTAACATTTGTGTAAAAAAAAGAAACATGGATATTTGAGTTGTTAACTTACAGTTGAGAGTTGACTGTTGCTGACTTAACCTGATTTAATGAAATATAAAATACAAAGTCTAAAACAATTTAAATTATCATTAATAAAAATGAATGACAAAAAAGTCAAATAAATAAATAGCAACAGTAATAACATATAAATATTATTCCATGCCTGCCAACCTCCGAGAAAAAAAATCCAAAAGGTATTTTTTCTTATCCAGAAGATTTTAATGCAAAATAAAATCAAACAGGACACCTACCCTCTTTACATTTAACAACAAAAAATTAGTAATGAATTTCATATCAATTGAACTTACTTTTGTTTAGTAAAAATTACTTGTATTGCTTTCTTTAAAAGTTTGGAAATAACGTTTACTCGTCTGAAAAAAAGAATGAAGCAAAAACAGCACGAACTGAGCAAAAACGAAGTTGATAAACGGTGCCGAAATTGTGCCCCTATTTGCTCGCTGCGACGCTCGCTTTGATTGGATCCCAATGAAGTCATGTGCTGTATCACTAAGTGAAGTCATAATCTTGCCTCATGTTTTCTCATGCGATTCACCAGGAAAAACAGAAAAGGACATGAAAATCTGTGAAATCCGGAAGGGTTGGCAGTAGAGGTGTAGACTGGTATTTTTCTTTGGTAGCCAATGGCTACCAACACCAAAAACTTTGGTAGCCACTTCAAATTTTTGGTAGCCAAACATACACCCACACACATATATATACAGAAAAGCACCGTTTATACATTTCTCTTTGATACGTTTTTTGAATTGGTCCCTGCAGAATCCAATACATTTTAATGCATACCTATTGTACGTTTTTCCCCTTATACACTTTTTTCATACAGTCCCTTCAAAAACGTATAAACTCTGCTTCACTGTACATATATTTTATATATCTATGTATTAAAAATCTTAGCACAATAAAAATCAGTACCAGTGAAGATTGGTAAGTATTTTCCTTCTCTCATTGAAGAAATCTGAGAATGATTTAGATTGAAATAGGATGGAGGAACACATTAAGTTAAAAATCTAATATTTGTTTGAGCTACTGGTTTCACTTTTCATGGAATCTTCCTAGCCAACATATTTGCAAATTTAAATTTGTAGGACCAAATTTTAAAATTCAAAACCACATAATAAAAACAAACTAGAAAAATATTTGTAGTTTGCGACCAAATGGTTATTTTAAAAGTCTGAATTAGAATTGAACTAATAATAAAGTAGCTATCCACTACTCTAGAAATCTGCCTATCAACATACGACATTTAGTATCGTTTATAGAAATAATACATTTCAAATTCAACAGTAAAAAAAAAAATGTTTAGATTTAATATTTTAGGATAAAATTAAATTGATTAAAATAAAGCTTGTAAAAATAGTATATAAAAAGGATTTATTGCTTTTTAGTTATTAAAATATAACTTTCAATTATCAAAACTTCTGAAGTATTTAAAAATGCAACAAGATTAGCAAAACTGGTGTGCAATGTCGGCATGTTTCCCGAAAATAATTGCATTTATTATTTATTAAAATAAAACTTAAAATAAGCTGACAACTTCCGACTGCCAAAAAATTAAAATATGTTGGTACAAGATGCAAAAGGAAATCTAAAGCACAAGATGCAATTATCCTCAAAGTGTGATTCCAAAGTTAGCATGGCTCCAAAAATAAATTCTTTTATTAAAATGGAACATGAAACAAGCTAATCTAAGGTAGCACACATCAAAATAACTTTTGCTTATCAAAAATATGAAGACAATTGTACAAGATGCAAAAAGATTGAAAATTCAACCACGAGGTGCAGCTGCCAGCGAAGTGCGGTTACAAAGGAAGCATGGCTTCAAAAATAAATTCTTTTATAAAAATAGAGCATAAAACAACTAATATAAGGTTGCATTCGTCTAAATAACTTTCGTCTGTCAAAAATATTAAGATATGTATAAGATGCAAAAGGATTTAAAACTCAACCACATGGTTATAGTTATCCGCGAAGTACGATTACAAAGAAAGCACGATTCCAAAAATAAATCAAGTCTTTAAAATAAACATAAAAATAAGCTAATTTAAGGCAGCCTGTGCCAAAATAACTTCCGACTATCAAAAATATTAAAATCTGTACAAGATCCAAAGGGATTGATAACTCAACCACGAGGTGCAATTCTCCGCAAAGTACGATTACAAAGGAAACGTGGCTTCAAAAATTAATTCTTTTATTAAAATGGAACATAGACCAAGCTAATCTAAGGTAGTATACGTCAAAATAACTTTCGTTTGTCAAAAATATTAAAAAATGAACAAGATGCAAAACTATTGAAAACTCGACCACGTGGTGCAGTTCCCCACGAAGTACGATTACAAAGGAAGCATGGATCCAAAAATAAATCCATTCATTAAAATCAAACACGAAATAAGCTAATTAAATTTAGCCTGCGCAAAATAAATTCCGATTTTAAAAAATATTTTTAATATTTACAAGGTGTAAAAGGATTGAAATCTAAATCACGAACTGCAATTTTTCGCACGAAGTACGATTTCAAATTTAATATGGCTCCCTAAATAAAAAGTCATGAAAAATAAACATTAAATAAGCTAATTTAACCCTGCATCTGTCAAAATATTTTCAGATTGAAAAAAAAATATTGTATTAAAATATTCGCAAGATGTAAAAGGAACAAGGGAAGCAGATTTTCGCGAAGCAAGTCGTGAAAAGTTTCATGACACCGGTGTAAGTCGGCCACTTTAAAGTAATTTGGTACTTCTAAAAATTGATTTTTAAATCGATAGCGTATTATACAGCAGAAAAATAATGTATTTGGTGACATGTTTAGTTTGTCACACACGTTACAGTAATCTTTCCAAAAAAAAAAAAAAATTTTTTTTCTATAATAATGAAAAAAAAAACTGACTTGATGCTGGTTGTCTTCGTTTTGAAGAACTGAAATAAAGTATTGGAAGATGTATCCAATTATTTTCTCTTTGAGCTACCTCTACTCGTCATTTTCAACCTTTTAAAAAGTTTATCAGAATTAGCTACGCCGCCGTATTTACGTTTCCCCTCCTCAGGCACTGCAGATGCTGCGGTGTTGACCTTGATTGGGTTCGGGGATCATGCCTGCTGGACCGCCGGGGGGGGGGGGGGTCAGTTTTCACCCCCTCTCTCCCCGAACAATGCTCTAAGCCCCGAACGCAGTGTAGGTGTAGCAAACGGGAAGTGGTCAACAAATCAGCGAGGAGAGGGGCAACATTTCAACTTTTCTTGAAGGTCAGTACGGGACGTCGAGTCTAGACGAGTGACTACCACAGCATGAAAACCTGGATCCGAAAGCACAGTGCAATCGATAACTTCAACTTGGGGGGGGGGGGATTCTCCCCCCCCTTTGGTCACCCGGGGGTGGCGATCGGCGCTGAAATCTTTGGTAGCCATTGAAAATTTTTGGTCGCCAATTGGCGAGTGGCGACCGCTAATCTGCACCTCTAGTTGGCAGGTATGTTATACCTATTCAATTTTTGTTTTTAAGCTATGGGAAATTTTCTTTTTTCATCAAAAGGAACAATAGGAGAGGGTGCCTCATGAAAAAATAACACCTTAAAAAATAATACGAGTTCTACTGCATATACGAATGTATTCATTTACTTTACGGTAGTTCAAGCAAAAATTTTAATTAAACGAACCTGTAGAAGACTGATCACTAGAACTGAGTCTGCAAAGAAGAGCAATTTGCTGTCTTTCTGAAAGAGGTGTATTTCGTTGCGGTGTTAGAGGTAGCTCCCACTGAACATCTTTCACACTTACAGATTTCTTCAAGTGTCCATCATTGCTCACATCTGTGTCTAAAAAAGAAACATTGCTAAAATTAATAATTTCTAAATTTTAACAAAAATCTCACTGATGTCTCGATATAATAAGCATAAATGGAAATGCTTGCATAGAATGACAAAAAAAAAAAAAAAAATCATTATCATATTCTGTATGAAGTTTAAATGCCATATATAGCACAAATCTTCACACAATACAGCAAAACCTGTCCTAACAGACACCCCTCAAATGCAGACAATTTTTAATCCCCTGATTCCAAGGTTAATAACATTATTAAATGTCTGTCCTGCGTATATCCCTCATTTAAAGACAAAAAAATTGTACCGTTGCCATTAGTGTCCGCATTAGAGGGGTGTAACTGTAGAATATTCTTTGTATTATGTAGTCTTATAAGTTTTTTTTCTTGATCATCGGGTGATCAGAACAAGTTGCGAAACTTTAAAATTTCACAGTGAGCAAAGTTAAATAGTTTGTTAAAAATATATTTGTAATGACATATTTTCTGTACAATAATCTGACCACCTAGAGGGTGAGGGAGTCATAGCGCAGACTGTGTGATAGAAATTTTGAGGGGGGGGGGGGGCGGGTCTTTGCGCTCTTTAGGGTGGGGTGCGCCTTGCTCTCTTGGGGAGGGGGGGCACCCGAGTTATTGAGCAAAAAATAAATACCTTTTTGCTGAGGAATAACAGGAAATATCCAACTTTGTTTTGCACAAGTACACAGATTACGCATGTTTTGGGGTTTCAAGGAACTCCTTTTTGAATTCAAATGTGTGAACTTTTAGATGTAAAGACACCCAGTAACAGGGGCGCCGACTTGCAAAAATTATTGGGGGGGGGGGGGGGGTTTAAACGTCACTGGTGATCCAGGCTGTTTGTAATTCCCATGGAGGCTTCCCCCCCCCCTCCGCCTTTCCAAAAAAGAAATAAATATTGTCCGTTTTTCACTAGTTGAGACTTGGCCACGCCCCCAACACGTGGTATCGGAAGATTCTATATGCGTCTTTTGGGGATGAGGCTTCAGACCAACACTGAGAAAGGTTGCAATTGGCCATCGTTATCGCGCTGTAAGAAGACGAGTGTTCTATAATTTTCTAAGAAATTACCTCCCACCTTCTTTCCCGAAAAAAAGGTGTGCTACTAAGACAATTGTTCGACTTAAAAGTATTTTAAGATTTGCAGTGTATTTCTATACGTTTTTGGGTTAATTTATCATTGATTTTGAGAAGGAAATCCTAAACTTTCTGTCTTTCACGCTAAGTAAACATTTTCTGAAAACACGGTGAACAGTTGCAGGTGAAATTGGAAGGAAAATTTTTCCTTCTATTCTGCTGAAACTTTCACAGCTCTCAAACGTGGGGTTTTCATAGGTATTCTAATTATAAATCTCTGGCAAAACGATGCTCTAATCGCATATTGTTAACTTTGCTGGTCAACCATTTTTCACCTTATTTTCGATCCGATTTTCTTCTTTAAAGCGTTTATTAAATATTACACAGTGCTTAGGGATAAATGAACTACTTTTGCAATACTTCAAACTGTTTTACTTCGAATATAATGAAGAATAAATGCGTTTTCGAATTGTGTTTGTTGTTACTTTGCGAATACGAGTCATTTTTAAAATAATACGTAGATTTGTAAAGTGAACAAGCAAAAATTAATGCCAAAAGATTTTTTAACTATCACCGCATTGAAAAAATAACAAAAAAAAAAAAAAAAAAAGAAAGAAAGAAAGAAAACGACAGACGATAACTTTAATTTCGAATTTTTCTGAAAATATTTCTCTGTCACCTCATTTTTGGTCCATTTCAAACAGTCAATATTTTGTAAAAAAAAAAAAAAAAAAAAAAAAAATGTTGAATTGATGTAATCATGTAGAGACAGTATGAAAAAGTATTGAACTACTATTTCGATTCCTAGGCACTTCATTTTTAACCATACACATTTAAAGCCTACGAACAATTTTGGAAGCCTCAGTAGGTAAGTTGCACTCTGTGTGACACATTTCAATACTTCAGTACTATTTTTTTTTTTTCAATATGGCTTTTATTCTTCAGAAATGAAAAAAGGAACAAAACAGAAATTAAAGCTCTTCACATGCCAATATGGTTATCTACAGAATAATTGAATAAGTGCCTGAAACAACGTTTTATGTTACTGTTTTAACCTATTTATTTTTGTAAATATGAAAAAATATACATGCTTTTTTTATTCAAGTTTTTTCGATTACTCTAAAAGTAATTCAGTTCTTCCAGTACTTTTACGGAACAGCGTTACGTGTAGGGATCATAAAATAGACAAAAGTTTGTTGCCCGTATTCTAATACAGATCCGAACAAGGACGGACACAAGGGAGGGGCGATGGGGCGACCGCCCCTTCCTTGAGTCGAGACGCAGAACTCTTCCACGGCATGTCTTTGATACTGAAGTTGAGAATTGTTTTAGCCTATCTTCAATAGTTTGACGAAGCTCTTGCTGTCTGGAAAATGAAAGTGTAGCACATATCTTATTCTTAACACATTACTGATAGAGATCTGAACTTTGTATAGGAAGTATTTCAAAGTTCCAAAAACTCAATTTTAGAAGATTTTAGATGATATTAAATAGGGTTATAGGGTTCAAGGGCTCTTCTCAGGAAAGTTTGGAAAATTGAAGTCCCCCCTCTCCAAAAAAAAAAAGAGGAACTTTAATGGGACACCTTTGATGGCGTTAAGGTAAGGGATGGGGTTTGGTACACTCCTCTGCAATTTTGTAGAAAAGGAAGTTCCTCCCCTTCCCAAAATAACTGAAATGAGACGATCTTTCAATGGTGTTTGGAAAGGGGGGGGGGGCGGAGGTTTGCGAATTTATAAAAGGGTAAGGGTGTGAAATCAATCGCCCCCTCCTTGAATAGTTTCTGGATCCGTCCTTGGCTCTGAATGTAAAATGCGTTATTTTTATCAAGAAACGTTGCTATAGTCAATCTATTCAGTTGTTCAACATATCCCACACTGGCAAGGAAACTGACTCAACCACAAGAAAAAAAAAAAAAAAAACAGCAATGGAGAAAACTAAGGCTTGACGCAATAGTAATTTTAAGTGATTTAGTCTCAAACATTACAATATGCGCAGTCAACTTAAAATTTATTAATTATTAATTAGTTTTTGAAGTATAGATACATAATGCATACTTTAAGCTCGAAAAATATTCTTCTAAATTATGAAATTTTAATAATGTGTCATTATTGATGAAATTGTTTCTACACCCCCCCCCCCCCCGCACCATTTAGATGAGCTAACTTTGCGGTTTTTGTGTCGAGAAAAAGCACTAAATTTAGATTTTAAATCAATAGCCGGTACGGTTTTCCCAGATTTTGAATTGTGTCACTTTCCTTGCCGGAGTGCGATATGATTCTTTATTAAAAACATACATGATCATAAACAAATTGTGACTAGAGCTATCCAGGAAGGAGGGGGGGGGGGGAGCCGGTCTTTTCCCTTAAAACAATTGTTACTGCGATTTTGGTGACTTAGAGCAAACCTAAGGAGTCGTTCACAAATGATGTCACGCTTGAAAGGGGTAGGGAGAGAGGGTTCGGGGTTCATGAACTTCGGACAGTTAGTCTCAAGGGGGAAGGAGGGGATTATAAGAAATATGACTTCACATATTTTGGTCCAAATAAAAGCGTTCGTTATAGCAATATGTTCATCGAACATTGCGTGAGATGTGACGAGAGGAGAGGCTAAGGTGAAGTGTAACGTCCTTTATGGACAATCCGTGTTTACGTTAGGCTACTGTGTACTGAAGTGTTATAACTAACTTCGTTTCTGCCTCCCCCCCCCAGAAACGAAGTTGGTTACCTCCCCCCCCCACCTTGAAAATACTCGCCCTGGGGGTAGTCGTCATCTCTTAAGCCGGACCGAACCGATGAACCTATAATTTTAAAACAGTATTCAAACCAAAGACACTTTTTATAACGCATCGCAAATTATTACATATTTCTAAACATTAATATTCATGCAATACTTAGAGAAATAGCCTTGATTTTAATAGTCAATTGCTTTAAATATTTCAGATTGATTTTTTATTGTTTTCTCATTTACTTTTATTTCTCGCATGTAAATCCTTTCTGGAACAATTGCCCAGTCCCCGCCTTTGGTTCAACCAAGTTTTTTTTTGGGAGGGGGAGGGGGGGCAACTTTTGTTCGAATAATGTTTTCATCATTTTTCAAAAATAACTGCTACTGTTGATCTACTGACTGTATATCCGCTCTATATGATCTGAAATTTTGTACAATCCATACAGATGCATCAAAAAGACCCAATCCGTAAGAGCTACTGAGTCACCCCCCCCCCTCAAGAAAAGGGAGAGGGAGATGGAGAGAGATATTAAGTCTTCAAAACGAACGCAATCCTTAAGCATTTCAATGCCACAGTCTGTGTGGCAATGAAGTTTTCCTGTCCCCCCCCCCCCCCCTTTTTTTCATCAGCGCACTTGCAATTTTGAATATAGGACGTTAGTGTTTAAAAGGATATCGTTCAAAATTCAGAAAGCCTATCCTTAATAGAAATGTTTCATTCGGAAAAAAAAATACCTTACTTTTTTTTGTAAATACAATATTTTTGTTCTGAAATTTTCAGTTTAAAAATTATAGATTCCCCGTAGACGACAATTATGCAAAGCTAGAAACGAGAGGAAAGAACACAAAGACATTTTTACAAATTTAAATGCCCGCCAAATTTAGGGTTGTCTCAATTGAAAGCGGGTAGCGATCACCCCCGCGTTAAACTTTGCTTTGCTTTCGGGAAGGCGTTCCGAAGTCTCTTCTCCTCATGAACGCACAATAAATAAAAGTTCAGATTTTCGAACCTTGAAAATGCCAATTTACATATATTTTCTGATTTATACAAACAAATAATATGTGGCATGGCATTTTCAAAGTCAATCTAAGAATTGGTACACAAATTTTCTTGTTCAATTAGATCATGTCACTTGTCTTCAGTGAGGGACATTTTTACAGTTCTATTTTGGGGAACTCGTTGTGCAGTGCCATGGCTAGGCATTGATATAAAGCAGGGCACTTGACTTGCATCCCATTGGCGCCTACCCACAAAAAATATCGGTAGGGTGGGGGACATACTGAGGGTCTAACCCCGGGAAATTTTCTAAATTGAAGATGGAAAAAGTAAGTTTTAGTTTTTTAAGCATTTTAGAGCAATATATTATCAACGTTAGAATTCCAAACACTCTACTCTCGCTAACTCTACACATGTTTTGGCTTTGAAAAATGGGGGAAAAAAGCACTTGTACGTTATATTCGTAAAAAGTTAATTTGATTTATAGTATAATAATTTTGTTTTTAGACTATTACAGAACAGTGAATATATATCTATAAAAAGATTGAAATTATATTTAAATAAATCTTAAACTATCATTAAAAAATAAATCATAAAATACTGCTGTCGCACTTTGATTAATAAGTGAAATAGCTAATTTAAACTTGCTTTGAATAAGGCTCAGAGTTCATTAAATAAAAATAATATTCCAAAGTTATTTATTAAATATTAGTTAATAAAGTTAAAATATAGTATGTAAATAGTCGGTTTTTATAGGGTCTTATACCTAAAAAAATTTAAGTATTTGAAAATAACTAATGCAGTTTACTATAGTAATACGGTAGTAAAATAGCATTAATATTTCGAAATTTTAAATCTTAACATTCTGTATTAAGTTAATTCTTCATTTTACAGAGATTTTTAAAATTGCTCTAAACACCAATATTAAGGCTGTCTTCAGAAAGGTGCAAATGTCGACCGCCTGACTGGATTACTGAATTTGAAGTCGACGAGTGGTCAAATATTCAATTCATCCAAAATATCTCGGTGGTTATGAAGAATAACCAAGTTGTTCAATCGCTTCTGCCCCGTTGTTGATCAAACAGACTTTATTCGCAGGTTCGCACACTGAGACGAAATTTTAAGTGCTCGCAGCACCATAACACTATCATTATCCACACCACCCGTTTTCAGTTAACCTGCTTTTTACCGTAATAATTATTTGTTTTAACTCATTACGGAATGTATTTTACAAGGTAACTATCTTCAAACAAGGAAAATAAAAAATACTAAGAAATTTGAGTTTAGAAAGCATTAAATAGCTAATAATTTTCTTAAATTATTGGAGGGGCTGTGTCCCCTCAGGCCCCATGGAGTCGGCGCCACTGCCCAGTAAAAGCAATGAAAATGGACAGCAGACAGCTTAAATATCAAAATAAGCAATTAACAAAAGCAAAAGAAGACAAAATGGGACTCAAAGTCGAAATTTATTGGATGATTCCTTCTCAGAGAAAACCGTTAAGAAATAAATTTTAGTAAAAAGACCCATAAAATACATTTTGCAGTCAAAATGAAACTGCTTATTAATAAATTAACAATACATTTCACGTTTGGAAAAAATTTTGCTAGGAATCAACTGCCGAATCAACTGCCACATTTAGCGATGTGCAGAAGAATACGGAATGGCTTTAAGATCATCAACTAGATTAGAACGATTCTTTTGAATGTGGAAAGACTTCAAAAAATCAAGATCTTATGAATTTGGATATTTCTGGATAAATTTAAATGAGTGGAAATCAAAGGAGTGATTTGAGTTCCAGCAATGTTGAGCAATACTAGACTTATTGAACTATTGTTTTCTCATATAATTTTTATGCTCTCTTAAACGAAATTTCAAAGAAACTGTCTGTCCAATATAAGACCACAAATGCAGTCTTGATTGTGGAATCGATAAAATTGACCGCATTTGCAGTCTGGTTTTCTGCGGAACGGTTTTCTCGGGGAAGGAATCATGCAATAAATTTCGACTTTGAGTTCCATTTTGACATGTTTTGCTTTTGTAAATTGTTTATTTTGACATTTAAGTTGTCTACTGTCCATTTTCATTGCTTTTATTGGGTGTCTTTACATCTAGAAGCTCACACCTTTGAATTGAAAAAGGGGTTCCTTGAAACCCCAAAGCACGTGTATTCTGTAATCTGTGTATTTGTGCTAAACAACGTTGGATATTTCCTGTTAAACCTTGATATTGGTTACAACCACTTTAAAGTCATTAGTATATACGTATGTTTATATTAAAGAGTTTTTTGTTGAAAAATGCTTGTCTTGCATTTTTCATGCATGTTCAAATGTGCCCCAGGCTTGTTCTGCCTCTCTGTGGGGCACATGCAAACAATTGAAGCGATTAAAAAAAAAAAATCTAGGAAGTAAAGAAATAATTTTTGAAAAAATCTGAAAAAATTTCATGGCACACACAAAAAAGAAGAAAATATAAAACATTAATTTTTCAAAGTGTGTGTGTGCATGGGGGGAAGGGGCAATTGACCTTCTTTGACTCCCCTAAATGACAGGCCTGTTAAATATAACAGAATGTAAGAAATGACTAGTATAAAAAGAATACCAATAAAAACATTAAAAAAACAAAACAAAAAGGAACTAGTTTTTTTTTAAAATCAAACCAGAAGTTTAAGGCCAATCTGTTCTTGAGTGGTGTATAGAGAGGGCTTTGAAATATTTACATTAATAGAAAGTACAGTGAAACATTGTTTATATGTTTCTCTTTTATAAGTTTTTTAATTTGGTCCCTGCAGAGTTTAATTCATATTAACTTATACTTATTATACGTTTTTTTTTTCATTTATACACTTTTTTCATACAGTCCCTTCAGAAACGTATAAACAGTGCTTTACTGTATAGGCAAAATAAAATATAGAGTACCAAATTAAAAACCACTACTTTACAATAACATCATTTTTTGAGATAATATCTGCATCATTTTTAATCCAAAAAGGTGGAAATTTTGAAATAGCAACTGAATATCTTTTATGCATGTATATTATACATACCAGATGCAGCAGAATTTTCACTGAAAAAAAGGCGTCTTCTTGATTTGCTAGCCGTCAGACTCTTAGGTTTATAGACCGGAGGAGCACTCTTGCAGCCAGGCATGGAATGGGACTAAAAAGATATTGAACAAGCATGTAGTGTAAGACACTATTTACTCTCAAATTGTGCAGTACATTTTATAAAAATAATTGAAATAACAAAAATAAATCAATTTATAAATAAAATAAAGGTCATATCTCTCAGTTTCAGTATGAAAAATTGGACATATTTATGAGAAGTCCATGTTACAAGTACAGCCAAAATTACCTTCTGAAGTTTTTTTTTCTTTAGCAAAACGGTCCTTTTATGTCTATAAACCAGGGTTGCCCATAGGGGGAGATTATGGTGCAAGTTGTGCCATGAAAATTTTGAGGGTGCGGGGTGGGGATTTTTCTTTTTTAAATTTATTTATTTGAATGAATTTGTTGATTTATTTTTAATATAAAATATTTATTTTATTTTGCTTAGATTTAATTTAATTTATTTATTTTGTCTGTGGGTGTATGTCATTGGCATAGCACAGAACTTTTCTAATAAAATAATAAAAAAATAAATGAAACATATTTTTTAAAAAATGTAGTCAATTAGCGATAACTCAAAGTTTTTATCAAGTACCGGCCCCTTCGTCTTTCATTCCATGACAGTTATTCTCAATATTTTGCAGTAAACTTCCTTTAGCTTGAAGTTTTTTACAAATACAATCCCCCCCCCCAAAAAAGGAATAAAATTCATCTAATTTGTATATATTTGTTCTTTTTAAAACTAAGCCTATTATTTATTCACACTAAGCTTTGAAACGATCAACTCAAAATTTAGTTAGCAATAATTACCATGGTCAATAATGAATTCTATTTAATTATCACTTTAATGGCAAATAGTTAATGTTATAGTCTCTTTGAGATAAGAAGATGGACTCGCTCTTCAACAGAACCTTGGCTATACCACTGCAAAGTATTGGCAAAAAAATTAAGGGTTCCACAAAAAAAGTGAGCATTTAAAAGGGTTCCACTGATCAAAGAAATTAAGAAACACTGATGCAGTTATTGTAGAAAATTCCCCTTTTAGGTATTTAATGAGAATTTGTGCCCCTGAAAGCTTGATTTCCGGATAGGTTTCTGTCTAGGCAATCATGATGCTTCTGAAATATATTTCTGTGATCAGGATTTTTTAAATGGGTCTAATCTGGGATGTATTCTCCGCTGAATACTCTGTCCAATTGTAACAAGATCAGTAGTTCTGAAATTATGATCAATTCTGAAATTTTCAGCCATTAACTTAACAATTAGTGCAGAACTATTAGTGTTGCAACCCAGTACACCACAAAACGACATTTGAAGAGAGCTACGATCATTGTAGAAAATAAGATACAGCATTTTTGTATTAAGGGCAACAGCTTGATCTATTAAGTAATCAAACCTGTTTTTTACCAGTTAAATTTACTAACTCATATGATCAAATAATTTTTGAGATCTGAAGAAGTTACAAAAGTGTTTGTGGAGTAAAGAAGCTATACTGTACCAAATTAGTATTGCTTTAGAGAGAAAAAAAGGAAAATAGATGGACAATATTTTAAAGCTAAAATGCTTTAAGAAATCAACACTAATACATACTCGACAAGAGTTATCCTTAAGCATGTAATGGTAGAATCATCTGATTTTCATCTTAATTTTGAGAGCAAATGATATTTAACTACAATATTTAATACAGAAACAAGTGAATGCAGAGAAGCAGACAAACACGTTTTCTCAAGTTCCGCAAATTACATTTTTCCCGCGCGCGAAACGCAAAAATACTTTTAATTTTTTCTTTTTTGTTTGTTTGCCGCGGATTTAAGAAAGTTACAGTTAAAGCAGTTGCAGCGACCTGCAAACCTTGCCAAGAAGAAGAAATTTCTTGAAATAACCATGTGATCTTTTTAACCAATGAAATATCGATAATCTTGGACATGCCTTGTCCCATCCTCATCTGTAGTGAAAATTGTAATGTAATGTAAATACAGTTTGAGGGTGCAAACATCTCGATTTAAAAAACTGTTCGTGCTCTTGTTTCAGGAAATTTTTTTGATGCGCAGTAATGTTCAACAAGGATGGATGTTCTGCAAAGTACTTGTTTTTACCCCACCACAGAAAGTTGCTTTTGTTGTAATAAGAATCAAGTTTCCTTGAATCACCTTTCCTTGTTTTTGAGAAGGAAAATATGGAAGTTCGTGACATGTGAATAATAACATATGGTTGACATTATGCGTGATAAAATGATGATTAGGTATGAGATTATTTCGAGCAAATTATAAATTCAAACGAGAGTGAAAGGACATCAAGGAAAGTGTATGTCCAGTAGTTCATCTTTATCTGAAACAGTTCGCATAAGTATGACCTGATCACCTCAATGTTTGGATGTTATCAGTAACTTTAATGTGATGATTTCAGTGTTACAAAACATTGATAAGATGATTTTGAAAGTTATAGTTTCATAATTTCAATGATAATTTTTATCAACCACCTGCGTTTGTTTATAAATTGTAATTATTTTTCGGCTGTTTAATACGCATTAAACATTTTGTGATTTTTTTTTGCTGAGCATACTATTTCTTTTTTAGGCAGAAAAAGTTTAATTTATTAGCATCCTAATGGCTCTCCACCTGTCTGCTTTTTTATTGTTTACCTTGTCTTTTGCTGGGAGATATGCTTATGGTAGGTCTTTCACTTATATGTTTGCAACTTAGTTTTACTTTTATGCCCATGTACTGACATACCTTCCTAATTTTGATTATAAATGAATTTAATCAGTAATATGTTTTTTGAATAGTTATTTTTTAAATAAGTTTCAGCAATTTTTTATAATTGCTTTTGACATGCTTAATGTTATATGTGTAATCAGACATTATTGGAGGGCATAGAATGGTACATGGAGTAACATATTTTCTGGTGTATTTTGGAAAATATCCACTGCTTTATGGAACATATGTTTCGTATTAATTTGAGGATTTTCTTAGTAAAAACATAAAAAAATGCAACGTGAAATACATGTCTTATTTTTTTAAAATTTCAAATTTGGTTCTCATTATTTATTTTTATTGCATATAAATTTATGATATTTTATTGACTGATGTACATCTTGTCGTACTACATGAGATGTATTTTCAGAAGAATACTAAATAATCTTAGTGCTTACATTTTGCATTTTAATCTAAGTTACCCGCAATTGTCCGTTAAAAAGTGAGCATTTTGAAGAAATTTTATCATTCTTTAATATATCGGTTTTGTGATCACAATTATTAGAGTCATTTATGACTTGTGATTAAAGGTCATCTAAATTATTAAAATTTTGCTTTTCAACGCCTAAAAGGGAGGTTATAAGTTTTAAATAGTGGGTTATAAGTTTGATGCATTTATATATGTGTGTTTGTCTGTAATATCGTAGCTCCTAAATAGATGGATCAGGGTTGAGTTTTGGACTGTCCAAAACTTGTTTAGGACAGGACAAATAGTTAATACTGTCTGAAATTGCTCAAAAGTATGCTAAAGTGCAGGGCCGGATTTAGGGGAGGGCAGGCGGGGCTACTCCCCGGGGCCTCCACAACAAAGGGGCCCCCACAATAAATTTTTTACAAAATATCCTAACTGGAACTGATGTGATATACCCCACCCTTGGCGACTTTTTCCTGTTGGCGCCAAGAAAGCGTCGCCAAGAAAACGATGTATGACGACATATGTCATACATCGTTCTTAGCGATGCTATTTTAGCGCCAACAGGAAAAAAATCAGATAAAAAAACATGATCAAAGCACTTCAGAACACAATATATATAAAAACAACATAAAAGCACAACAAAAAACATCACGAATATATGCTTCAAAAATGTACAGGGCCGGGGGTTTTTTGTAAACATATTAAAATACAATGAAATAAATTATTGTATTAATTACAAGTCGAAATTAATGCATTAATTGTTTTTTCATCATTTCTCCGGGATACGAGCCCTCGGTCTCATAGTACTTTCGTAATGAGACCTCGGCTCGCCGGCCCTGCCTCGGTCTCATTACGAAAGTACTATGAGACCTCTGGCTCGCCAGGACCTCGCTCCGCTCGGTCCGTTATCCCTCCGACTGTTAATATACATTACAGTCGGAGTATGATCACAGTTATGTATATTTATGTATATTATGCATATTCATGTGTATGTACACCCAAGGGTGGCTCCTTCCGTTCAGTGTACAATAATGACACAGTTTTAAGCGTGAAATATGCACCAATATTGTGCAGATTTATTAATAAAATTCAGCATTTTTAAGAGTACAACCGAAAGAACTTTCAATTGTTAACATAAAATTCAGTACCTAAAGGAGGCACGTTAATGTCTAAATAATTCGTGGCATCGATAAGAATTAACTTTTAGAACAAAATAACCGAACTATTTTTGTAAAATTAATTAACATACAGTAAAAATAAAGTTAAAAGCTACAAGAACCCCTCAAGGATTTGTAAAAAACAAAGAATTTCCGAAGTGAGAATTTTTATGTGAATTCTAAAATAAAGAACTTACCTTTTTATGGTATAAATCCTCACACTCAGTCCAAAACAAAACATCATCTGACAATGGCGCGTTACAGATACACACCACGTTGGAGTTAACTTTTAATTAACCTTCAAGTTTGAAGAAACTGGCATTTTCTAATGTTTTTACTTCAAAACACAACTACTGAATCTAAACTAACACAAAATAAGCATTCCTGTAAGGTATATTGCACAAAACAACACGTATCTCTCCTGCGTAAAACCAAGAACCCAAGTAAACAAGTTCGAACAAGTTTGCCTTCGCGTTGCCAACCGCAGGTTAGTTTCACCAGGGATGCCATGCTTAAAAATTTATCGCCTTTACTGTGGTATTTACTGTGATTTTTAAACATGGTTGCCAAAACCTTACCAACCCTGCGATAGATAATTTTTTTTCTTTGAAAGTTGACTTGATCAGACCTGTTCTTAGCTAGGTGACATCTAAATTACTGAAGATACCTGCTAATTAAAAACCTAACTAAAATTCTTTTGCATTTTTCTAGTGAAAACTTACTTATACATCTAAAATGTTAAAATACTAATCGAAAGAAGCAATTTTTCTGCATATGATAGAATTTCTCCCATGAACCCTGATTTGAAAATCCTGTAAAATGAACCTCACCCTCCTCATAAAAGTTGAACCTTTTTAGGCACCTCTGAATCTACATTTTCTCTTCTTGTTTTTAATTCTACAATTAATATTTATCTCGCCTCCATGCCTGTTATTTAGGGAATCAAGAGACTTGAGTCCTATGTCCCTTAGCTTTGAGAAATATATTTACAGGGGTGCCCACCTGGGGCCCTAGGGGGGGGGGGGTCATGGCGCAGACTGCGCTATTGAAATTTTTAGAACGGTTGTTTTGAGGGGTATTTTTTCTTTTTTTTTGGGGGGGGGGAGGTGCATCCTTGTTTTCAGGGAGGAAGGTAGGCACCCGTGATATTTACATATATGTAGGCAAGGATAGAAGTTAAAAAAATAAGTCACTTAAGATAGACCAGTAGCTAAAAAACTTCATTGGTCCATACTTTTAGTGGTCCATATGGGCGCCCATAAGCAAAATTTTAAGGGTGGGCGCAGATATTTTCCTTGTGGTTTTGAAGGATATTTTCCCCATGGAAACCGATATCACTACAGATTAAAGTTATCAATATTTGACATTTTTAATAACTTTTTCATTAACGGCTGGAGAAGAAATGTTTTTATATTTTTGTAAAGAAAAAGGTACTAAAAGCAAGGAAGTTCTAATTTCTAGGGGGCTTGAGCTCCCACTTGCCCCCCACCTTATGGGCGCCCATGATGGTCCATTCTTGTGTCTTAGTTTTAAATAATAAAAAATTTAAGAAAAAAGACCCAATTATGTAAAACAAAATTAATGTGACAAATGGAGTCAGTTAGCATATTTTAATAGACATGTCTACCTGACCGAAACAATTGGTGCGTTTTTGTTCAGCTTTACTGGTCAAGGAACTAAACCAAGAAAATCTTATCTGTGTTGCTGTTTTGTGAGAAAAGCTATAAGGTGACGAAAACAATGTTATAATTATAATGGTGAAGTAATTTCCTAATCTATTTTTTCTTGTAAAGAAAATCCAAACATTGTTAGTAAAGGCACAAACTTCCTATTGACAATTAAAAAAAATGAGCATATTTAAAGTTTTTAAACAAAAGCATGAATAAAACTTCACTGGTCTTAAGGACCATCAAAATTTATATTCTGCTGTTCTGATGAAGGTTTTTATGGTCTTGGACCAGTGGACCACTGTTAATTTTGAGATCTTTATATAGGTGTGGTTTTTGTTGTTTTTCAATATAATATTTATTGAGTGTATAAACTTTGAGTTCTTGGAAAATTTTGAAGTTACAAAACTTCTCTCATCCTCTTTGTAGGCATAAATTATTTTATATGAATCCATTTGTGTATAATGCAATTACTTGAATATATCTATCCATGTCTTACTGTATTATCAAAATCTAATGATGGTGTGGAATCTTACAAAGTATTTTTTTTTTCTCTTTAGGAAATTCTAACTTGAATCGAGTTTGTTACTATGCATCTTACAATCCTCCTCCAAATAAATTAAATGCTACATTATGTACTCATATCATTGCTGGATTTTCCTCCGTGAAAGATGGTGTCATAGATGTGGGAGGAAATGGGAAAATGTACACAGAGACTACTGCTTTAAAGAAACAATATCCACATTTGAAAATATTAATGACTGTTGGAGGAGGTGGGAATGATCAAGGATTTTCATCAGCAGTCAGTTCTCCAGGAAGTCGTTTGAAGTATGAACCAAATTTTTGTTTTGTTAAAGAAAAACTTTAAAATGCTAGATTTGTGTTATTTCAATTTCTCTTCCTTCTCCAATTAATTCATGATTTTTTAGTTGCTGTTTTATCATTAGAAGTGTTAAATGTTTGGATCATTTTTTGAAATTTCTTTTTACTAAGTCTTAGAGAAGAGAAAGCTGAAACGTAATTTTATGAATATTACAAAAGATACCTTACTGAATCCCAAGATCCCCTTCTAGAAAAATACGATGATGCTACAATGGGCTGGGGGGGGGGGGGGATCCTTTTATGTAAAAATGTAAAATTAGTGCGTCCCCTGACCAAAGAAGGGGAAGGGTGCAAACAAATAAAAGCACACTTTACTTCAATTAAAAAGACACTTTTTGATACAAATTTTGTAATAGAAAAGTTGCTTTTAAAACTTTTTTGTGTGTTATAGGCATATAAAACCCAAATATTTTTTGATAGTAATTATTTTTGTGAATAACAGAGCGCTTTTTAATGCTTTGTTAAAAAAATATGTCAATAATATTCAAAAGTTAAAATTTTTGTTTTAATAACTCTTTGATAATATGAAATGTCAGAAAATGGAAAAAAAAATGCCTTTTTTTTTCTCGCATTTCTAAATTAACAGCTATATATGTTACCCCCAGTGCCATATTTATGCATGAGTTAGTTGGGCTATAGCCTAGAGTGGCAGAATTGTAATGCAACATTTTTTACCATGTCAGAAAATTAAAATGGTTCATCTAAAAGAATGAGGTCACCCTCTTTTCGAAAACATATTTAATCACTTTGTGAATTACCAAGTGCAATTGATGATCTGGGGTGTCTATGTAGTCCTTGATGCAGCACTCAAAGAATTGAATAACAAATAAAGCTCTAGATTAGCGGTCACCAACCGGCCACCATTTCATTGAAAACCGCTACCAAAACATCTAGTCCCAGTAGCCAAAAGTGGCGACCATATTTTTGTTGATTTGTAAAAAACAGTATCGCACAACGAAAATGCACCTCCAATTCTATCTTTACTTTTTACTAGCTGCATTGCACAATCTACCTCGAAAATAAAGATTGTGTCAAGTGACGCATGTTCAACAGTGAGGCTTCAATTAGAGAAAAAAATGCTCTAAAATTTCCCATCAAAATAATCATTCTTAAAGGAAAGAAAATGGTAAATCAAAAAATCCTGAATAAACTAAACGCAACCCTCCATAACTAAAATCCTAAAACTAAAAAAAAAAAAAAAAGAAGAAAGAAAGAAGATAAATCACCAAATAGTAGTCAAAAGGGGAAATTTTTACCTCAAAGCAAAAGCAAGATTTTATTTAGTCACAGCTGAGAAAAAAAAAAGTGGCAGCCTTCTGAACGCTAATTTAAAATGTGATCATGCAAATGATAGTTTTTTGCTATGAAAATGGAGTTCCATTAGGCTTAAAAATGCTTTTAAAATTTTCCCCGATGATTTTACAGCCTTTTTTTTTTTTGAAATTTGAAGGAAGTGAAATAATTCAATGGATATTTTTTGCGGGCTTTCAAATGGCATTAAAATTGAACTGATCGGATAATTATTTCAGGTAGAAAGAGCCATTTAATGCCATTTTTAGGTCCTAAAATTATTCGAACAGTTTAGTTCTTTTTTCGTGTTTGAACCCCTCCCCCCCATCCATGTTCCTTCTCGGGTGCCCAAGTACTTCCCTGCCAAATTTGGTTGAGATCCAACATAGAAAAATTAACATACGTACATATAAATATATTCTTCGTTTTATTTATATAGATTATCCCTCTCGTTCATCTCACTGCAAAACAGTTGGAGCCGAGACCCCGTGACTGACCAGTGATGGCCCATTACTATTTATATATTTCATAAAAATTGGCTACCACAAGTGCAAAAGTGGCTACCATTTTTTCAGGCTCTGGTTGCCAGTGGCTACCATTCAGAAATCCTAGTCTAAAGCTTCGATAACCAATTGCCTTTTTTTTGCCAACCTTAAGTATACATGATATATTTGAGAAGGCCACTAAATTTATTCAGCTATACAAAATAGATCTATCTACCTGCTGATCTTAAAAACTTCGGAAATGGGTGCTTGTACTTTCAAGTGTTGCTATACACTAGAGTTTCCAGTATCGCACCGAATTCAGAGTTTCAGTCCCGGGAGATTTCGGGATTGTAAAATGAATGATAAAGAATGATAAGGAGAAAAAGTTGTGCTTTTTAGGATGGACTGCTTTTTTTACTTGAATTAGTAGTCTTCTTGAATTCCGTACAGCAATTGTAAATTACTACATGGCCAGATCCTAATTAGCAACCATTCTTTGGTAAGCAAAAGTGCACCGCTTGTATGTGATGATAAATGATTTTTGCTCTAAGTTATGCACTTGATGAAAACACGTGCTGTGGCTCCACTGCAATTGGTTTTACTAAAATTAAATAATTGTGGACAGTTAGAAAAAGATTCGCATTAACTTCATCACCTTCTGAAATATATTTATCTTTTCTTATGCTGGGTTTTTGCTCAAAAACTGCAAATTTCGGACAAAAACGATGTCTGTTGGATATGTGTTTTGCTGTATCCATTTTACCTTGCTTTGATAATACCTTTGTTGCTTCAATAACGTTGTTCACTGTATCAGTGAATTTGATTCATTACAGGAAGGAATGAATACTGCTTGATTTCACCATTTCACCAAGTCACAGTCTGAGTAAAAGTGTTTGGATAACCTTGCTAATTTTACCTTTCATTTTAAAAAATAATTCAAAAACATGAGCTGCTTAACTTAGTACACTATCATGATAGTCATCCCGTGTTTCATACAAGTTTCTGTCACTCCTTTTAATGTCGGGCCGAATACATAAATAATGTCATATTGTTCAGTGCTTTCTTCTTTGGAGTGGACTTTTTTTTAACTTTTAGGTTTTGAGTGCATTACTAAAGCTTACAGAAGTGCTCCCACATTGCATTCAGGCTACTCAGCGGGTTTTAGAATATGTAATACACTTTATCTAATTTTTAAGAGTAATTTACTGGATTTTAAATTTTATTGATGGTTTTTGAAAATGGCTTATAAGTTTTACGCATTTTCTCAATTGCTGAACGTATGAAAATTGAAACCTCGAATGAGAATACCAATTCATTTTCAGAAAAATATACTCTATTTTTATTGTTCTGAAATGGTGAATCCATTGTTGGTCATATGAGATAAACAGTTTTACTTGCTTTTCTTGTAGATATACGAGGAAGAAAATTCAAACTTCAGATGATGCTTGTGAAAATAATCGGTTTACAAGCGGCCAAAACTGGAAAACACTTGAATAGAAAAAAAATTGCGGGATTGAGAGTAAAATCCCATGGAATCAATCCCGCTAAATATCCTGCGTTATTCAGGATTAGGATTTCGGTATTGGAACCCTACTTAAACTCTGAAAATGTAGCAAACGCCACAACCTTACAGTTATGTGAATTGATTCATGAGAAAGGTATCCAAGATATGTATTTATCTATAAAAATTACTGTTTGAATATTTGTGTGCTTGTCTGCAAGTAATTGCTCAGCAGAGAGCTCCTTTACTGTTCTACATTAAGTTGAAGGTACTCAGTATGTTGCAAGCACAGTTGGAATTCACTAGCTTTTCTTTCAGTAGAAAGTAGGCTGAACAATGCTGTTAGATTATTATAATGTAACCAATTTATTTAGCTCAAAACAATCTAAAAAACTTAGGTATATTTTTTATTAATTATATTTCTAAAATATCTATTTTGACAATCGGAGGGGGATCCATAAGGGGCATCCCTGGATATCAAGGCACTATTGAAACTTTTAGGGAGGCTATGATTTTACAGGGTCTTTGTGGGTTGGGGAGCTCTATAGCATCTTAGGGGAATACACCATCACCCTTGAGAGGGATGGGCACCCCTGTAGTATCAAAAATCTTTTTCAATTAAATGTAACTTTTATTAATACTTTAAATTATTTATGACTAATGCAACAACCTAAAGGGCAGCCAGTTTCAAAAGCTCAATGTGTCTTCACATCCAAGTGTGCCTCTGGTAATTTCCAAAATTTTATTGTTAGCACTTATCCTCCTTTGCTTCTAGATGCTTTTATTATTAGTACACTTGCATATTTAATTTTCAGACTTATTGCTTCCGCTTTTTCTACTTTGGGTAAATATGGGTTTGATGGTCTTGACATTGACTGGGAATTCCCTGTTTGGAATGATAACCAACCTGATGATAAAGACAACTTTATTCATTTTTTAAAGGTAAAACTTTGCTATGTATTTATGTACCATTTTATATAGAGTATAGTTAAGCATAATGATTCTCTAAATAAATGAACCTTGGCTACAACATGGTGATCTCAGCCTTAAAGTGCAATTTTAATTGGTCAGAGTTATTAGAAATTGTTTCAGCATGACATTTGATAGCCATGCTATGCAACAAAACCATTAACAGCTATCAAAAAGTATATATGTATATCAATAGATTTTGTTGCATAATCATAGATTTTGGTTGTTGAAAAGCAAGAAAAGTTAAGTTTTAGGTTTTTGATTTTATAACTGTGTTTGATTTGTTTTGTTAAAAGGTTTTCATGATAACTAAAGTTCCAAATCATTTCATTCTTTTTAAATAATTAGCATTAGTAACAGGAACTGAAATTCAAATTTTCCATTCACATTTTTCCATGAAGAGGAGAATCTCCTCCATCAATTTTATCCCATTCAATTTTATGTGTGAAGGATTAATATTTTGGAAAGTATAAAGTAAAAACAATATTCATCTATTTTAACCTTTTGTGTTTCAATATTCTTAAAAGTTTGCGTTTTATTAACTTTTTAAATTGTAATCAAACATGAAGTTTATTTTTTAGGGGAGTATTAAAGGAGAACTTCAGTTTTCATAACCATTTAAGTGATTCATGTTGCGCAGGTGATTAAAAACTCAAAAATGATTCATCCACCTTTTAGAAGTTAAAGTATGAAGAGAAAAATTCGTTCCCTATCTTCTATTATTGCAAAAATATTTTGATGCAAGTAAAATTGAAATTAATTAGTTATCTTTTTACTAAAATAAGTTTTTTATTTTGAAAATACAATTTTAATCTGGTTTATCCGGATTAAATTTGGAAGCATATAAATTTTTTTATACTCACATAAATAATTTTAATATGATAGCAAGAATGTAGATATAAGTACACCAAACATTCCCTTTTTATTCTGGTATTCAGTGAGTATTCATTATGTTGTCTTTGGAAATGATATCATACATGTGTCATTGGGAATTACTGTGGGATTTACCAATGAGGCATGCATGGTATTCTTTCTAAGGACAACAAAATACTCACTGAACATCAGTTTACTTATTCCCATGTTACCCTGATCATCCAGATTTTCAATCATCTGAATTACCATATCCCAGTCAGTCCAAATAAATGAGGTTATACTATACATATTTTTGGTCATTGATAACAGTAATACTTCATATTGTAAAATTGTTTGCTGTTTTTTTTTAAATTTTAAACGCTAATAATATCTATGCACTTAAGTCAAAACTGCGAGTACCTGTATTTTCCAGATTTTTATACTTATACTAGCTGCGTGCCGGGCGTTGCACGGGCTACGTAAAAAATGAAAGAGATGTCCAATTGATGTTTTTGTATTACTCTGACATTAGTTTCTAAAGTGCTAAGGAGTAAATAAATATGCATAATGCAAGGTTTGCAAAACATCAGTAGAGCTTATTTTTGGCAAAAATCTCTTTAACGTTAATCATAGTTATCAATGATACAAGTTATGAGCATTTTCAATTAGCACAAAAGATGAAAATGTGTGCATTATCAACTATAATCTGTGCTCACGTTAAAATGAATTACATCTGATAGACTATATCTGAAATATTTATGTAGAATTACAGTCAGCTTTTTACTTAAAATGACACACACTTTTTGAGATAAATAAATACCTTTGTGCTGAATATTAAAGTCAGACAAAACAACGTAAGTAGAAGCACAAATTTGTAAATTACAGCAGACACGTGTTTCGGCGTTACAGGGAACGCCTTTTTCAATGCAAAAAATAATGAGCTTATGGATGAAAAGACATCCGACAAAAGCCAAGAGCAGATAAGCATGCAGCTTAAAAGATAAAAACAGCAGATTAGCCAAACACCAATGACAAAGTTATAAACCGATCAGGAACCAATAGGAATGCAAGCAAAGGCCAAGAGCTTTCTCTTAGGTACGAACCCAGAAAGAAAGAATTCAATTGGACAAGGATTAAGCCGAAGCTTAAACAAAAAGAAAAGAAATTGTCAGTAACCGTGAACCGCAAGAAAGGAAAAGCAGAATGGAAAACCATGAAATAAAATAAACAGAAACAAAAAATATTTGAAAACAGGGAAAATAAAGATAAATAGAAGAAAATTGGGGGGGGGGGGTGTCAATCAAAACAAAAAGGTAAAAATAAACAAAGGAAGATAGATAAAAATGAGTGGGAAAAAAAAAATTGCATGAAACTAAAGCACCAAGACTAAATAAATACCAATAAGCATTAATTTAAGGTCATCAGATTCCAAATTAGCTTTAGTTAAAATCCTTAAAAACAGTTTTTTCTGTTCAACTCTGTTTCACTTAAAGAAATCCAAACAATCTTAATTTAACATGTTCTTATAAACGATACAAATTGTATTTCAAAAATAGAAACAGAAAGGAAAAAGAGAGTTATTACAATTCGAAAACTCACCCATGTGACGGGAAAAGGTCCAACAAAATAAGCATAATTAGTCACACCTCCTAAATGTGCCAAAATATGAGGCCGGTGAATGATAAACTTACACTACAATCAATAAACATAGCTTAAGAAACAACTTTCCTATGCTGAAAAAAGTTAAGAACGTTGAATGTAAAAATTTAAAAAAAAAAAGACAGACGATAAAATAAAGGCTATGTCCGAATAGTGCAACCAATTTTAAACTAATTTAAAATAAAAATTCTAAATGGAAACGTTGTTTTAAGATTCGGACAGCAGCCAAAAAATCTCTTTTAAAAGAATTATTAGAATTTTACTTGCTCACCCATATGCAAAATGGCAACAGGAAAGAAATAAAAATTCCTGAATAATGCTATGTTAATTAACATTTTAATTAATATCTCCGCTAATTAAAGTCGCACAATTAAGAGATTGGTCCTATTGTTTTCTTTGGAAAATTTCGAATTGATCGGTATCTCGTTTGACTCTCGATTCGCAGCGGTTCTCAAGAAGATAGATCTTCAGACTGACAGACGGACGCGAACAGATTTTAATATATAGTAGATGGCATTGCAGGCAATATCAAATATTTTGTACTTTCATTATTAAAGCAGAAAGCTTATTACCAGAGGACAAAAAAAAAAGGGGGGGGGGGATGAAATGCGCTAAAAAATTGAAAGAGATTTTTTTTTCTGTACTTGCCAAAATATTAGTGGAAAAAGCCAAGTGGATGAAAGCAGGTTATCTAATAACTGATCTAATACTGTCTGAATTAATTAATACATATTTCAGATCAACTGAAATATCCTGGTACAGTGGCCGCCGCTTATATGAATCATGTTTATTCGAAACAGTTGTTCCAAATAGTTTTGATTCGATAAAGAGGCTGATTCCATAAAGTGGCTAATTTAATAAAGCCAGATTTTGTTCTGTTTTTGACGATTTGATTCATTAACCCGTTCGAGATGGCAGTTCGCAGAAGATAGCGCTCCCTCAGGAGGGCAGCTGTTACACGCGGACTGTGCGCACAGGCCGGGGCAATTTCTCCCGCGAAGCCTAATACGCAATTTCGGAAAGTACGCATACATAATAATGGATAAAATGTATACTTTAGCAGAAATGAAACCATTTTTAATATATGATAAAATATATCAAAATTTCAATCATAACAAAAAATTGGATGAAAATAATTGATATTTAACAATAAAAATGCAAAATATATTGTTTTTTACAATTACTAAAAGTACCAAAATTAAACAATGTATTTTCTACAAAACAAGGAAAATATTTGCGCTTAATATTATGAAATACTTGAAGAATATTGTAACAATTAATATTTCAAAGCTGCATGAAAAATTTCAAAGCACAGATAAATGCGCATTGAGCATTTTGCACTCATACATAGTGTTACATCTTTTATTCTGCTTTTAGCAAATTACACATCTCCGTCTAAATTCTTTGCCTTTTTCAGCGTATCATTTTCGAAAGTAACTACTGTATGAAGAACTCCAACAAAAATAATTTATAGTTGTTTCAATGTGATCCAAAAGATCCATAGATGGATCAGTCATAAATTAAGATATTTCCTCCTCAGAAAGATAAAACGTGTCCACCATGGCTACCAAATGAACATAAAGGTAAAACCCCTTGCTAGAATATCTCTCCTCCAATCCCATTACAAATAGAACCAAAACAAGAAAGAGCCACTTCAAAATGAGTATACGTTTCCCTTCTCACTTGCGAGCACATGTTTATATTTTGTTTCATGAAATCCAATAAATCACAGATACTTCACAGACCCCATTCTGACGTCAGACAGAGAAATACTAATGCAGGAGAGCAATCATTTGAACGGAACATGGATAAGTAACGCCATCTAATAGTAAACATTTCGCTCCAAATCGAAAACGCAAAAAAGTGTCGTTAGGCCGGCTGCATACTACTTATCCTAATGCACGGTTACATCTTTTGTTTCTGAAGAACCACCTAGCGCTGAGGCAAAGACGCATTGTTCGTCCCGAATGGGTTAAAGCGGCTGATTCAATAAACCAGTGATTCAATTAACCGGCGTCCACTGTATTGCTTTTCTTATGAACTTACTGAGAGTTCTCTTGCTTTGTTGCATGTCTAATACTTGAACAAAAATTTTTTAAGTGGACAATCAGCATTAAACATTTTTAAAAGTCTGTTACATAAGCAATGTGATGTTTGGATACCATTTTGTGATGTTTGGATACCACTAAGTTTCTGTTGGCTGAATTTCAAAACTAACTATACTAACAATTCAAAATTCTAAGTACAGTCTGCTGTCATACAAAAATGCAGATTACGGTCTGAAAAGTTTCCAAAAAATAAGCAATTTAGAACAATAAAAGCTTTTTGCAGCTGCTTTGTTAAAAAATGTCATTAAATTCATGTTTTTGTGTGCTATGGAATAAGTGTTTTTGTGTGACGTAAATGGAACTTCACTTTAAGCAGTGTGTCAGTTACATTGCACACACTCAGTCTATATGGGCTTTGAGAAATCTTCTGGGGGAGGAGTTTCTCTTCCAGACAGTCTTGTAGATTCGAATTTGTGTTTCCCCTCCACCCACCAAAAAAAAAAAAAAAAACCAGTTTAGATCAGGGTTAGCAAGTTTCTGCCGAGGTGGTTAAAACCACTGGTAGAAACCGGTTAAAACCAGCATGGCAAAAATCCCTTTCTGCCACATTTGTGGCAGAAACTGGCAAAAACTCAAAAAATGACATAAAAGAAATCTTTGATACCCAATACGAATTTAGCACAGGAAAATAATGAAATGTTAGCCAAAGCACAATTTAATTACAATATCATTAAAAATCAAAAATTATGTTTTTTTGCCCTCTGCAGCTGTCTTTAAGAAAAGGTGAATTGAAAATATAAATGATTTTTTAATTTAATATGAATAGAGGAGAAATAACAGAATACTCTCGCAACAGAAGAACTAGATGGCAATGCCATCAAGGATACAGCAAAGATTCATGAAACTTTCATCAATTGTATATATTTTTTAAATAAAATGATCTATTATGTAGTAACTGGGGTGGTTTTAAAATTTGACTGGAAAAATAAGTTTTGGGAAATAGGGTCAATTTTTTTTGTAAAGCTGTGATATTAGGTATAAAATCGAGGTTACTATCGGCAAGTAAAATTCTGTCATTTTCTTCTTGAGCAAATGATAATTTTAATCCCAAGCATTTTAGATGACACGTATAAGCTAGCAAATAACAACCAATAACTACCTGTTTAAATCTGTAAGTCACTTCTTTTTCTTAAGTGCAATTAAGATTCTCGTCCTTTAGATTAATACAAATGTTTCGAGCATCTGCAGTTAAACAGTTCTCTTTCTGATCAAACTAAATCAAGGCCAATGAGTTTTATTTTTTATAATGATGAAATAGAATTATATTTTTTTTAGTTTACTTAAACAAATATCATTTTGTAATTACTTGAATTAATAAAGATGCTTTTTAGTTTCTGCCGGTTTTTACCGGTTATAACCAGTTTCTGCCACCGGCAGGGCAGAAACCAGTTTCTGCCGGGAGAAAGCCAACCCTGGTTTAGATACTTAGTAAACATTTGCAAATTCAATTCTTTTTATAATATTTACAATAACTACATTATTTATCTGTCTATCAAAATAATTGTTTTGACATTTTAGGAGTTCAAGATATTTTCTGACTTTTTTGGTTTAAAATTCCTGAAGAAACAACCTTTGTTGACTGTTGCTGTGGCTGCCCCCAAAACATTTATTGACAAAGCTTACAACATAACTGAAATGGCAAAGTAAGTACAGTGAAACCTGTGTTAGTTGACCACTTGTGGTTCTCAACTTATAGAGGTTGAATTATATGACATAGATCTAATTCTGTGCCTGAAAATAGCGGTCAACTTAGACAGGTGGTCAACTTACAAAGGTGGTCAACTTTACAGGTTTTGCTGTAATCAATTTAACTTTTTAAAAAAGAGGATTGTGAAATTAATTTATATTTAATCACTAGATGTTCTTTTCTGGACTAAGACCAAGTATTGTCTCTAAAAAAGGAAAATAGTAGCATCAGAAATAGAAAGGAAATTCAACGGAAAATAAAAGTAACTAGAATTTACATTACACTAAATCTTAATTACTTATCGTATTACTTTCATGCAAATATTTACTTAATTAATTAGAAAAAAAGATGCATTCAGTAAGGTTTAAAATTTAAAACGTACCATCATAGATATCATTATGTACTAAATAGAAAAAATAAACGCATATTGAATTGGGCCCATGAAGTATTAAAATTATAGACTGTATTAACATAGTGTTTGTTTGATAGCAAATTAAAAAGCTGAAAATTTAAGTAGGACAATGCAAAATGAGTTTAATGTAATGATGTGTGTTGTGTGTGCAGAACTTTATATAGGGGGTAGAGGGTACTATTAATATTCCAGAGATAAAGGGGGAAGTTCCAAAAAAGGAGCCAGGCTGGGAAACTAAGGGTGTAATTTTGGGGGACTCAATGGTAAGGGAGGTGGGTGATACAGTTGGGAGAGTTAAGCGTAAGGTGACTGGGTGTTGTTTACCAGGGGCTCAGGTAAAAGACATTAATAAGATTGCTGAAAAGAAGGGGTTCTAAATAAGGAGGATTTGGTTACTTTGTGGGGTCATCATAATGGGGGATTTCAATTTTCTGGGTATTGATTGGAATAATTTTTATCCTAGTAATGGCAGAGAAGAGGAATTTTTAAAAGTAATTGGAGACTATTTCTTTGATCAAGTTGTAACTCAGAGGACTCGAGAGAAGGCAGTTTTGGATCTAGTTTTCTGTGACGTAGGAAGTTCTGTTCAGGGGTTGTGTGTAGGGGATCATTACTTAGTCACATACTGTTTAAACCTATGGTTTGATAATTGGAAAGGTTATCAATGAGCTTTGTGATCCAACACATTATCTGCGATGGCAATCATACAATTTACAATGGTTATCTAACCTTTATCTTTTTACAAATGATAGAAATGAAAGTAATAATTTGGATGTGGAGTATGTAAGGATAATAGAGAATTAAGATTAATGAGAAGGTAAACATAACTGATAAATAAATAAAAGAGTCCAAGAAAACTCTTCTGAAATGAACTGCAATATTTTTTATACAAACTTTGGAATTACTATTTCTGAAACAGTTTGACTTTTGAGTTCTTTTCTTTAAGCACTGTGTCAAAACATGCAATTTAATTTTGCTAAACTTTTTCAATGGCTAAAAATATTTTAAACAGTTATGCAAACATTTGAAATGGAATGATTACACCATTTATCATTTGCTGATACTAAGTAAAGGAACAAAAAAAGATACATCTACAATTTATCATTGAAAGTTATTTTGATTAATAAGGAAAATATTCTTAATGCTTCAAAAAAAAAAAAAAAAAAGTGGTACTTGTTTCATTTTATTTAGCTTTAACTGAGCCCTAAATGTCTTTGATAATGCATGAAGAAAAGTGGGTTTTCAAAGAAGGATGTGGGAAGGAGGGGGGGGGGCGGTAAAAATTAACGTCTTATTTGACATGTTCTGATTCGGCAATTCCCCTATGAATTTGAGAAATTAATGTACAGCTTCATGTTACATCAGTGTGATTTTTATTGTTTTTCAACATAGTATGTATCGAGTTCATGCCCTTTTCCACCCACTTCCCCCACTGAAAAAGTAGAAAATGATGAGCAGAGGTGCCTCCCCCCAAGTTCAATGCCGTGAATTCCTCCCCAAAATTTTTCTCAACCCTTTTTCCCTTTTTTATTTTTCAGCCCTCTTTTTTATTTTATTATTTTTTTAACATATTTTTTGTATATTTAATGTTTTTAAATATTTTTTTATTTAATTAATTTTTTAAAAATATTTATTTATTTTTTTAAAATTATTATCATTATTATAATTTTTTTTTTGAAAAGTGCTGTGCTATGCCAATGACATACACACACACAAGCTAAATAAATAAATGAAATAAAATATAAACAGAAAAAAATAAAACAAAATAAATAATTTAAATTTTAAATAGTAAATCAATAAATAAATTTAAATAAAGTAAAAAAAAATCCCCTCCCCAAAATTTTTTATGGTCCTGCAATTAAAGATTTTTGTAAAACTTCAGGAGAACTGAAAAAGTCCAGGAAATTTATTTATAAAGAGTAATTTTTATTGCCCGTCTATTCCTAATCATATACATGTGTCTCTATAGCTTTAAAGCTATGAATACAGTAAAACTTCGATTTAACAATGCTCAATTTAATGACTTCCTCAATTGGATGATACATCTCATTGGTCCGAATTTAACTGCATTGAATGTCTATGCTCCTTGATTTAACATATCATTGAATTAAAGGTAACTTTTTCCAGTTCCTTGACAATCGTTACATCAGGGTTACACTGTATTTTATTAAAAGTTTGATGGATTTTTTTCCTGACTTGTGAATAACGACTTTAACTTTCTGTTTTAAGTTTGTTAAACTAAAAATGGTAAATTTGGTGATAAGTCAAGGTTTTGTTTGTGAAAATAACTATGATTATTATTTATTTAATGTACAAGTACAGTAAAATCCCTCTAATGGGGACACTAACGGGACAATTTTTTTTGTCTGCAAAATAGAGGTGTCCGCAGGACAGGGGTTTAATAATGTTATTTGCATTGGAACTGGGGAATAAAAAATTGTCTGCATAAGAGGGGTGTCTGCCTTTGAGAGGTGTCCGTTAGGAGGGGTTTTACTATATAATGCATTTTGCATTCCTTTGGATATATAGTTCTTGGAAGATGTAGTTCTCATACTGGGTCTGGGTCGAAATCCCGACAGCCCAAACCCCGACAAGCCAGAATCCCGACAGACAGTATCCCGACTGCCCGATATCCCGACAGCACCGAAATCCCGAAAAGCCAGAATCCCGACAGGTTCTACATTAGTTTTTTTAAATTATTTTTCGTTTCCAATAGCAATGAATTTTTACTTAATATTTTTTTACGAAATGGAAAAATAGCTCAATGTTCAGAAGTAAAGACAATGCGGATAGCAAACAAAAATGGGATTTTTACTCTTTATGAAGGGGAGGGCGAAGTTGGAAAAAAATTACCCCCTCCTGAATGGAATTCTGGATCCGCGCCTGGTTGTGGATGAAGAGAGGAGATTCTGAGTGAAAGTGAATGCCCTCAGCCCCCTGCATCCTTGCTTCTCCAAACCTGCTGCCTTCGTTTTTTTTCCCTTACATTTAAAAAGTTCGAAACAATTCATAAAAGTTTACGGAAGGCAATTACAATTAATAGTGTATTTTAATTAACTTTGAATTCATAGCACCCCAGAAGTGATACGGAGTCTGTTGGGAAGGGGAGGGGGGGGGGGGGACTTCTGCCAAAGTAAGCCTTTTTGTGCCTTCTATTTTTTTTCTTTCTTTGTGTTCACAAACCTGTGTGATTTTGCTTATTTTTTCTTTTCTAACCTGCTTGCAAACCTGAGAACCATCTTTTTTTTTACGTCTTTTTTTTATATGCACCTTTTTTTTCACCTTTCTTTTACACTTTTTTTTGCACCTTTTTTTCCCCAATGTTGGCGCCCTCTCGAGGGACCCAACCCACCCCTGAGTTCGCCTCAAGGTCAGCCAAGAGAGAAAAATAAAAAGAATTTGAGCTAATCTAAACTAGGAAATTATTTTTCCTTTTTTTCTTTGAAGAACTGTAAATAACGAGGATATTAAACAAAAACAAAATTAGCATTCTTTCCGAATTTTCATAGAGAAAATTTACTGGTTGAGGGGCCTGCTAGGCCTTATTGGGATATCAACCCTGTTGAGATTTTTGCAAGGTTGCAGAGTCAAAAGAAAAATGACCAACTACGACTCCGACTCCAGGAATTTTAGAGCCTTTGACTCCGACTCTTTTACCCCAAAACCAATCTGACTCCTCCAGCACTGACAGATTTGTGGACTTCGATGAAAATGACAGATCCGACTCTTGAAATTTTTAACCTTCAACTCTCAACTCCAACTCTTCAACCCCAAAACCAGCCCGACTCCGATTTCTGCAGCCCTAAATATTGGATAGCCGTGATTTTTGTTGTTGGGATTTCGACCCTATTGGGCTTCTGGCTTGTCGGGATTTTGACCCAGTCAGGATTTCGACCCTATCAGGCTTCTGGCTTGTTGGGATTTTGACCCTGTCAGGATTTTGGTTTGTTGGGATTTAGACCCTGTCAAGATTTTGACCATGTCGGGATTCTGGCTTGTCGGGATTTCGACTCTGTCGGGGTTCTGGCTTGTCGAGATTTCGGCTGTCGGGATTCTGGCTTGTTGGTTATTTCAGCTATCGGAATTACGTCCGGATACCCTCATACTACCTAGGTGTTACTGCATTCAGCAGAAGTCTCTTCAAGTGATAGAACAACATTTCATCACCTCAAAGCAACAATAGAATATCTTACTGTTATTCTTATGATTAGATTACTTGCTGTTGCTCTGAGGGGACGATTTATTCAATAACAATTTCTTATTATTTCTGTTATTTATGAATTGTTATATAATAGGCTGTAATACTAAGCTGTAGTTATTATAAGTGTTTTTTAACTCACCTGTATATTTTACTAACCTTAATTTACAGGTATGTGGATTTCATTAATTTGATGACCTATGACTTTCATGATTATTTCTGGTATACACCTTTTACTGGACACAACAGTCCTCTGTTTAATAGATCTGTTGAACAAGCCTATTTTTCAACACTGAATACGGTAAGATATTTATTTTTAGTTTTTCTAGCCCATAAGATTATTTTGTCTGTTGTTGTTGTACGGGAATGTTTTTACTGTTGCCACAACAGTTCAAAACAATAAAAAACCATACTATCAAAATGTGTTTATTGTTGCAAGTGCGTACATTCTTTTTTGTTTATTTTATGCATTAAATTAAAACTATTTTACTGCAGTTTAAGTGTATTTGATGTAATAATATTACTTTTTTAAAAATTGTTATACTGTTGCGTTTCAAGGACTTCTTTGTATTTAAACTCATGAATAAATCAGCTTTTGGGGTGAACAGTCATGCTTTTCTTTTTTAACACTTTCACTGCTGCTAAATTGACTCCAGGCTATTACTAGCAAATGCACCTAACATACTATACCTATAGAATTGAAACTATTTTGCATCTTGTACTGGCACAAGATAGCCAGCAGATGTGTTAATGATTTATGTAAAGTGGGGTAATTTATACACAAACAAGCCTGGGTAAACACATTTAAGGTAGCAGCAAATTCTGAATTGATAACTTATATTTTTAATTATTGACAAGGGGCTATGCCCCCTGCTTGTTAACGCTCACCAACCTCCGAAGATTGCTTATTTGATTGGCAAAGATTTAAATTGTCAATTAGAAAGAGATGGATTGAAAATGCATCAAAAAGCACCCCGTCCTTGGGTTTCAAAATAACTTGTACCAACTTGCAGAGCCGTAAGAGCTAAGAGGCTTCTGAGCATTGGAAAACTGCAGTTTTGTGCGTTTGAAAAGTGGCTTTCATATTTGTGGTCTCTAGTAATATATTTTGCTCTTTAGCTTGATGCTTGAATTGAGTTGAGCCTAAGATTTTCCGTTAAAATCAAAGCCCTTAAAGTTTGTGAATAAGAAAGAAGAAACATGCGAATTGAAAAGACGTAACTATGGCAACGCCAAAAAGAAAAACATCAATAATTTTAATGGATGTGTAATTGTTCGAACTTGATTTTTAACGGCTTGTAACTTTTTTTCCCTTTGGAGATAGAATCTTAGTTTTTCGACCATAGGTCAAGTTAGACTTGTAGTAAAAAAAGTCACTATTTTCAGTGGTGTCAAAAAGAAAACTGTGGGACAGTCCCTTTGCTTTTTACTGATAGATTTAATAAAGAAAGTAATGCCTAAATTTTAGCTAAGCCTAAAACAGTTTGAGCTAAAAACGCAGATAACTCCCACCATATTTAAGTTAGAGCATTGAAATGAATTGCATAAAACGCGAAAAAATCTACCCTTTCCAACAATATATATATAATATTAATATGTACAAGTATTTTTTCGCCCCTTTAGTAGGCAATTTATGCAATTTTTGAGGTTGAAAAATTAATCACAAAAAAACTAATTCAAATTAAAAAAAATAAAACCCCACGTACCCCCCCCCCCCCGGGGCTAGAAGTAATGTTGTACAAAATTTCAAGGCTGTAGGTACTATGGGGTCTCCTGGACGCAGGTCCACCAGACTTCCTTCCAGAATTTCTTAGAAACTTTACTTTTATATTTATTATAACGAGAAAATAGCAAGTTTGATTAAGAGCCATTGTCTGTGAGAATCAGGCAGTTTACGGCATTTGTGATTGTTGACATTTTTAATTTTTCTTATTTCCACATATGTTGTTCCTTATCAGGAATGTAATGTTTGTGCAAAATATGAGCTTTGTCTGCCGTACCGTTTTTGAGGAATTATTAGGGGGCGTGGCACATTTTTGCGTGTTTTTCAAATTTGCAGATTTTAAAGTTCTTGTTGCTTTAAGCGCCCCTATAATGATTTGGATTTTTAAATTCTATACTATTATATGGTCTTCTTAGATACTATTACAGCTGTCAAATCGGTGTCACTACGAGGGCGACGGCCACGAACTCCGTTTAAAAATGACCGAAAATGAATTTTTTTACTACATTCAATGCCAATTTTCTCAAAGCGCCTTCATGATGACGCCAACGTTTTTACATAAATTCCTAGCTACACTTGCATACATCAAAAATATGTAATAAAACTAGTGTCACTATAAAGGCACCAGAAGATATTGGAACTTTTATGTGATAAATTTCACAAAAATGCAAATGTTTAAAACCTAACTACTACTCTCGCCCTCATAGCAGAGATCTGAAACTAATTAAGTTTGATAACCAACATGTTCGTCTAACATATGAACTAAAAAAAACGGTGTCACTCCTATTACTTTCGAAAATATAATCATTCAAAATTAGTATGTTATGGAGTTATTTAAAAAAAGACTTTTCTAATTCGAATGGCTTTTTGCACGGTTTGTTTTAAACTTTAATATACAATTACAGTAGTGACACCTAAAATAATATGTTTCTAATGCTTTTTATAAAAAAAGCTTAATAAAAGCATCAGAAACACAGTAAACCGATATAGGTACAGATGAATGTATTGTGTAATGTGCATCATGGGCTAAAATAGTCGTACTAATATTCATATTTTTCAACCATACTAATTTTTTATCTGTTATTTATTTTAAAAATGCAACTATTTATAACATAATATCTTAAATAGTGATGAACATAATGTATTATATAGCGAGCATTCAGAATCTGAAACATAATTTGAGGATGACGTAGACTAAAACAAAAAAAACATAAAAAATCAAATCACCCAATTTCAGAAAGACGGTCATCTCTTATTGATATCTGGTAATTTTGTAACACTAAAGCTTGGGAAAACATGGTATCCCGAAGAAATAGTAGAAGTTGACCATTTGCAAGTAAAGGTCACATGCATGGCAAGAAGGATTGGAATAAATAAATTTATTTCACCGGAAAAAAGGCGAGTATTGGTATGATAATCTAAACATATTATGCACAATAGATCCACCTCTACCTATATCAAAACGAGCATTTTCTATTCAAGATAAAGACGCTCTTACTGCCCAAAGCTGTTTATGTTAAACGTTAATTCTTTTTAATAAATTAAAAATAAATATGGTCAAAAACACTATCTGGGTGCGGTAAGATTAAATTAACAAAATACATAAATAAGCAAATAAAATAAATTTTAAAAAAATAATAATAAATGAAAAAAAATACACCACAACATACTAGCTTCGAATGATTATATTTCCAAAAGTAGTAGGAGTGACACTAATTTCATTAGTGCAAATGTTAGACAAACATGTTGGTTAATTAGTTTCAGATCTCTGCTATGAGGGGGCTAGTTGTATTCAGATAAGCAAATGGTCAACTTCTACTACTTCTCCGGGATACCATGTTTTCCCAAGCTTTAGTGTTACAAAATTACCAGATATCAATAAGAGATGACCGTCTTTCTGAAATTGGGTGATTTGATTTTTTATGTTTTTTTGTTTTAGTCTACGTCATCCTCAAATTATATTTCAGATTCTGAATGCTCGCTATATAATATATTATGTTTATAACTATTTAAGACATTATGTTGTAAATAGTTGCATTTTTAATATAAATAAAAGATACAAAAATAGTTTGGTTGAAAAAATATGAATATTAGTACGACTATTTTAGCTTATAATGCACATTACACAATACGTCCATCTGTACCTATATCGATTTACTGTGTTTCTAATGCTTTTTATAAAGCTTTTTTTTATAAAAAGCATTAGAGACATATTATTTTAGGTGTCACTACTCTAATTTTATATTAAAGTTTAAAACAAACCGTGCAAAAAGCCATTCAAATTAGAAAAGTCTTTTTTTAAATAACTCCATAACGTACTAATTTCGAATGATTATATTTTCGAAAGTAATAGGAGTGACACCGTTTTTTTTAGTTCATATGTTAGACGAACATGTTGGTTATCAAACTTAATTAGTTTTAGATCTCTACTATGAGGGCGAGAGTAGTAGTTAGGTTTTAAACATTTGCATTTTTGTGAAATTTATCACATAAAAGTTCCAATATCTTCTGGCGCCCTTATAGTGACACCAATTTTATTCCATATTTTTGATGTATGCAAGTGTAGCTAGGAATTTGTGTAAAAACGTTGGTGTCATCATGAAGGCACTTTGAGAAAATTGGCATTGAATGTAGTAAAAAAAATCATTTTCGGTCATTTTTAAACGGAGTTTGTGGCTGTCGCCCTCGTAGTAACAGCGATTTGACAGCTGTAATAGTATCTAAGAAGACCATATAATAGTATAGAATTTAAAAATCCATGTCATTATAGGAGCGCTTAAAGCAACAAGAAGTTTAAAATCTGGAAATTTGAAAAACATGCAAAAATGTGCCACGCCCCCTAAATTAAAAAAATTAATTTCCCAAAAACGGTACGGCAGACAAAGCTCATATTTTGCACAAACATTACATTCCTGATAAGGAACAACATTTGGAAAAATAAAGAAAATTAAAATTGTCAACAATCACAACCTGCCTGATCCTTACAGACAATGGCTCTTAAGCACTTTTATCAGTGCTTTTTTTTCCCTTCTTTTTCTTTAATATGCATTTTAAATTTAATTTAGTTTTCCAAAAATATCTCTGAAAAAACTCTATTGTTTTCCAGGCTTGGTCATCTTATTATTGGAATATGATGGGCATGCCAAAATCAAAGATCATGGTTGGGATACCAACATATGGTCACACTTATAAACTTTTGGATCCCAGTATAAATTATGTTGACGCTCCTGCTACAGCTATGGGCATTTATGGTGGAGATATTACCTTTACAGAGGTATTATTATGAGCATTATGATTTTTTTTTTCTGTTCATAATCATTTATCTCATGTGTGAATCAGTTTTTATTTATTTTTTCTTATTTTTAAATAAAAAACTAATATGTGTATAACACAGGGGTTGTACAGGTCATGGAAATCCTGGAAAGTCATGGAAAAAAATAAACAAATTTCACACCTGGAAAAGTCATGGAAAATTAATATTTTCATTAAAAGTCATGGAAATATATTTAAAGTCATGGGCAGTAATGAGCAGTTTTGGGCAGTAATGAAGTAACAGTAGCTAGAAAAAAAAACATAGAAATCCTGAGTGATTTAACAGTATTGCATGTAAAAGCTATTAATACTCTAAAATTGATCGATCCAAAAAAAAAAAAAAAACCTCTAAAATTGAACGATTCAAAAAACAAATCTGAGTTAAGGAATCCTATTGCACCCGCTTCTATAACAGCCGCCCGCTTTTTTTTTTGTAATGTAATTTTATTGCTGGGACATCCCTAATTTTTGAATTTTTTATTATTTTCAACTCTTCTTATAAATGTTATATTCTGTATTAGTGGACTTGCATGTTCTTAATTTTGCCACTTCACTCAAAAAGTGCAATTCAATTGCATCCAAGTTTATTTCAACCACTCATTAAAAAAAAAACCCTTTTTTGTCAAGGTATATCTTAATTTGTTGAAGGCTTTAGAAAACAAAGAATTTAGTCAGACGATAGAACATACAGTGGTGCCCAACATACAGCTCGAAAAACTGATTCATGTGACCAGCTGAAGTATATGGTTTGGAAAAATGAATTTACTAACAAACTTGGCTTTACTTCAATGAACGAAAATACTGTCATGATACATGGATGATTAGAAACACTGTTGGCAGCAAAGGGCAATATTTTTATGAAGTAAACTTATTATTGGAAACTTAGTAATTACTCATTCAATCTGTGTCCCATTCATTGCTAATTTATTCAACATTTAAACTCAGTATATTGCTTCACTATATTTTTACTTAACTTAAACTTATAGGATAAAAACAAATAAAAATAGTTTATTAGTTTCTGCTTCAGTGTGCACCGATATTTTTTCAATCACAAGTAAGTGCTTCAATGAGGTAGTGGCATTCACGTAAAAGTTTTGCTAATGCCCATTTCTGAAAATTTGCAAGTTTGGCATTAAACTATTATTCTCTTTGTATAACAAAGTGATGAAATTTTTTATGAAGCCATGAAAAAGTCTTGGAAAAGTAATGGATTTTTTTAAAAATCCAAATTGAGTAAAAACCCTGAAACAGGGTTTAAGCTGAGTTTAAAAGTTCTTTAGTATAAAAGTTAAAATTGAAAAAAAAAGTTTTAGCAAAATGCTGAGATGTTACACATTCTTATGTCTTTCAAAAGGCCTTAGTGTGCTTCATCTACAGTTGAATCAATGGGCGCCCATATGCAAAATTTTAAGGGGGGGGGGGGCTCACAAATTTTCCCAATGGTTTAGCAGAACATTTCCCCCATGGAAACAGATTTCAGTAGAAATTAGAGGTAGTAAAATTTGAAATTTTTAATAACTTATTCATTGATGGATAGAAAAGAAATATTTTTACATTTTTGCAAAAAAAAAAAAAAAAAAAAGCAAGGAAGTTCTCATCTCAAGGGAGGGGGGGGGGAGCTGGAGCCTCCCTTGCCCCCTATATGGGCGCCCTTAGTTGAATCTCCTTTAGAATATCTTTAAAAAAAAAAAAATAAATATAGTAGCTTTTTTTTTTAATGTAAAGTAAAAAATCTTGGATTATGCTTATCATAAAGAGACCACTGTTTGGCTTTTAAAATGTTGCAAGTCCCCTCATCCCAATAATACATCATTTGTTGGAGGGACATGATGCCCAATAAGACTAGGTATTGTTGAACCTAATAGTAATTTAAAAAATTTTAGCTAAGCTTTTTAAAAGATTCAATTGACTATTATACTACTTCCTCTAGGATCCCACAGTTTCTTTTTTTTTTAAAAGTAATTTATTTTTTACTTTAGCAAAAGAGCGAAGATGCTTTGCTTCATTTTTATAATGGAGATTGTATTTTAACATTTTGCGAAATATGCGACCATAGCGGAAACTGATGAAAATTGATGCACTGACGAGCAAATTCGCCGATTACCAATTAATCGGCAGAAGATAATCAGCAGATCACTGATTAATTAGCCACTCATTAATTACAATAACAATGATTTTTAATGATAAAATTTCTCCATCAGTTTAAAAAAAAATATTGATTTGAATTTTTGAAATTATTAATTCCTTGTTTATTTCTGTGATTATTTGTTTCTCTCCATTTTTATGATTTTTAAAAAAATATTTAAAATTTATTCAAATTCTGTAAGATTTTTTTTCTTATTATTGTAAATACAGCTACATTTTGTTAACTAAACCTGAAGATTAAAATATTTCTTTAGTTGCCTATAATTAGTAGCCGCTTTTAATTTAGTAGCTTTCTCCTATTTTTTTCTTCATGGGGTATGTTCAAATAGAGCAACCAGTTAACTGGTTGGTTGATTTGGTGATGTCAGTGGTGAGTGTCCAGTTCGTAGAATGTTTTCATATATGATCAGCCCTATTAGAACACCCAGTGTTAGTCACCGGTTAACCAGTTGCTATGTGTGTATATAAAGTAGTAAAATTCAATTAAAATATTTAACATTGCTTCAATTATCAATTTTTGGTAAGAAAAGAATGATAAAAACCTAGATCATACTTTCAAAAATCGAAACAAATTGAACAATTAATAATATTTTATATATTAAAGTATAATAATGCAGATCTAGAGATTAGACAACATATATATATATATATATATATATATATATATATATATATATATATATATATATATATATATATATATATATATATATATATCTTAATATATAAAAATCTTCTGTGCGGACGTTTGTCACCATAAGATTTTTAAACGTCTGGACGGATTTTGATCAAATTTTTTGTGTGTAATTAAGTTGTGGCAAGCATGGTTTTGAAGCACCATGGATCGAATAGAAAACGTTTTTGTTAATTAATGAATTAATTTAAACATTGGATGATTATATCTCCCAAATGATTAATATTTATTTTAACCTTTGTTGAGCGAGAACTGAAATACATATTTAACCCGTTGCCAAAGAAAAATAAGAAAGCCAGCTCTGCTTTTTGTAATGAAATTTCCTACTGTGATATGTCAACTGAGAATAGATAAAATGTAGAGGGTGAGACTGAAGCCTTCATTTCTTGTAAGCAACGATTTTAGGTCCAGTGATATATTTTAAAGTAAAGTACTGCAAGGTTCACGCAAAACGTGTATTGTGTCGTCGTAGTTCAACCATGTGACCGGATCAGTGCTTTACGTTTTCCTAACCAAAGGATAAGAAAGTACCGTACCTAGCAACATTTGTTTCTTGGCTGAAATCCATCTGAGTTTTGGCACCAATGTCGAGAATACTTTAAACATTATCTAACTAATCAGTGCATTATTAAAGGAAAAGATGATGGAATTCAAAGACAAAACAAATTTTATTTCTGTCCAGATAAATTACAACAGGGTAGTTCTGTACACAAAAGATCAGTGCAGTGGAAGATCTTTATCTTTGGTGGAAAGAACAAATTAGGCAATATATGAAAATTTAAAAGTTTTCGTTAAAAAGATTGGATCGCTAATCGGTCGGAGTTGCCTCGCTCACCGATCGGCTGGATTACAGTAACGTGGTTTCTTGGCGACTTTGGCTATAAACAATAGAGTTGCGTGATCATTTGTTTACATTTTAAAGCTACTGTTAATGTAATTTATTGTATTTTTTGTTTGTTTGGCGAAATATTTTAAATTGCAAAGAATTGTTTTTCGTTTTTAAAGAGTGTTTAGTCATTTTAATTGAAGAATGTTTATTTTACATCGGGAGGGGGGCTTCCCTTATTCAGAGAACGGTATTTACCTTTATCATTTTTTAAACGATATCGTTTCGATTGTTTTGTTCTTTTTCATATGGCGGGCGTTGCAGCGGGATTTCCCGTTTGTTTTAGATGGGTAGTTAGTTTTTTACACTTAATATCTGAGGATGCTTTTTATCCTTTGAGTATGGCAGAAGGAACAAACCATACAATCTATGAAGACCTTTCAAGTACGCGAGAAAAAATAGTTAATAATACAACTGATCAGCAGGCATTAGATAACATAAATCAAGTTGTAATAAATATACGCATTCTGACACCAAGCAGCTTTAAACATTTTCTTTTTTCGTATTTTTTTCAACAAAACGGTTCAAACACTTGATAGTTTGTTGCAATTTTTCAACTTTTCAATTTACAAAGTTTGAACAGAACAACGTCTGTCGGGTCTTCTAGTATATATATATATATATATCTCTGGATTCACTCTTTTTCTATTCCTACTTAATAGCTGTTTGCATTTTTCCTTTTTATCATCATTTGTTATTTATAATTTGTTTAATATTTGTAATTCTGTTTGCTTAATTTTATATATATATATATATATATATATATATATAAATTAATATAATCTACAGCAGGCTTTATTCATTAATAGTTTAGAAATTGAAGCAATTGAATATTTTACCCAGGCAAAATTGATTTTAGAATTTGAAAAAGAAATGTTAAAGTTATCAATAAAGTGACTGAAACTAATGTTATTGAACTATTGAAGACATGAAATTCAGATTATTAGTTATGAAGGATGTTTGGTATAATTGGCATATAATTGAAAGGTTATGTTAAAATTATACTTGTTTTTCCCTTTAAAATAAATGTTCTTATTTTTACTTTTTGCTAGGTTATAATTCAAAATTCATCAACATTTATTTTTCAAATTCATGTCTGATGCTGATGAGGGGGGGGGGGGGTCCCTTTTAGTGGATACTAATTACAAAACTGATATATACATGTATTGCTTGTAATATTTATTGTTTGCTTTGCTGAAATCAAGCAATAGGGAAGTTTTCGATTTTTCAATTTTATTTTTATATGATAGAGTAACATGTATGAACATCATAGGTGAAAAAATTTTTGCGATACGATAAGTAGTTTTTTTTTAAATTAATTTTTAAAGTTCAAGCGCCTGTGACGTCAGATGGCATAGGAAGTGACGTCCGATAGGAGAGAAACGCTAGCGAACCGGTTCCCATGTCATGGGAGAAATCGAAGAACGTGCATTCGACTTCGAAGATGAAACGTAAGGCTTACCTCCTCGCATTTCTGGAACATTAAACCTCTCATTCTCTCGGAAATATTTGAATACCATCATTGATGTTACTTGAGGAAGATTATTAGATTGTGCTTTAACGAATCCGGCCGCCATAGTGTGTTCAAAAGGATTATTGAATTTCTAAAAAATAAAAATATCAGCGCGCTCAAAATGTCCGTTGCGTAAACAAGGGATCTTCGGCGGAAGGCTGCCCATTCGCGCCCTGTGACGTAGGCTCGTGACGTTTCAGAAGCGCGCACTTTTGCGCGTGGATTTTTAAAAATTCATTAAAAATCAACCACGGTGTTTTAAAATTCGGCGATGGTGAATTTTTTAGTTTTTAGGGTCAATTAACAATGCAATAGCCAAAATATGAACATTTAATAGGTTGCAACTTCCCTATTTATAACATAATTTAAAATTCCTTTTGAATTTCAGGTCTGTAAATTTTTGGCATCTGGTGCAAGAAGAGTGTTTGATTCTGAAAGTGAAGTTCCATATGCTTTTAAAGGTTTTGACTGGATTTCTTATGAGGATCAAGCAAGCATATTAAGAAAAGTAATAAAATTTTTTTTTTGTTGCATACTTTGCACATTTACATTCTCTAGCAGAATCATGTGACTATTCTTTAAAACATCATATATATATATATATACTAGCTGCATTGGCCGGCTTTGCCCGGTCTACCTTGAAAATAAAAATTGTGTCTAGTGACGTATATTCAACAATCAGGCGTAAAAAATATATAAAAAAACATGGTTTCCCTTCCAAACAATGACGACAGATATTAAAATACTTTTAAGAAATTAAATCCAGAAAGATGGATTTAAAATGCGTAACCATGGAAAGACAAAATAAAATAAGTTTAAGGAATTAAAATACGAAAGAAAATTGTTCACAATTTGAATGGAATCGAGATTTCTTAAACTTGATTTAAAAAGGCTTGTAACTTTTTTTCCGTTCGAGCTAAAAGCTTATTTTTTTGACCATAGGTCGAGTTAGATCTGGAATAAAAAAGGTCGCTTTTTCCAATGGCATCAAAAAGAAAGCTGTGGGACAATTCCTTGACTTTTTATTGATTTCTTTAATGAAGAAAGTAGTGCCTAAATTTCAGCTAAGCCTAAAAAAATTCGAGCTAAAAACGCAAATAACTCCCGCCATAATAAAGTTAGAGCATTGAAACAAATTGCGTAGAACGCGGAAAATTCTACCCTTTCTAATGTTATGTAATATTAATATGTGCAAGTAATTTTTCACCCCCATAATCTGGAATTTGTGAGAAAATTTGGCTTAACTTTGAATAAAAAAAGAACTATTCATCGAATTGTTTTTGAACTGGTCTGCAAACCTTTTGAGGACTTAAAGGAACAAATTGTGAAAATTTCATCGAAATTGGCCGGGTAGTTCTCGAGTTTTGCGAGTTCAAACACACAGACGCTTTTTGGGGACTTCATTTTATACTATATATATATATATATATATATATATATATATATATATATATAATATATATTATATATATAATAAAAATGAAAAATATTAAAAAGACCATACCAAAAGCCAATACATGCGCAACGCAGCGAAATA